>NW_005871111.1:5463901-5531895 GCF_000147115.1 Myotis lucifugus | reverse complement strand
GGATGATATAGAGAAGACTAATCTCCAAATAGGGGAAAAACAGTATGTTCTGAACAAATAAATGAAAATGACATGCCGGTTTTGAGAAAATTCAACAAGTTCAATACTTTGGGGCATGAAAGTATAAGAAATAACTTGATGTAGAGCAGACCAGGTCAAAAAGACCTACGTATTTTGAGGTTAGAAATGACTGGCTCTGGTGGTTGATTGGATGAGGGGATGGAAAAGATAGAGGAGAGAGACCCTCTTTGGAATGAGAGCTATAGAGAGCTATTAAATTATCACTTCCAATTATATTTATCTAAGTTTTTATAAGTGAATAATTGAGGATCTCTAACCCACCAATTAAAATTTCCAGTTACTTGTTAAGGCTGACACTTAACATTTTATTAGCTGACATTACCTTTGAACAGAAAGTTTGAGCCTCTCTTTTCAGTCTTTGAAAAAATTTACTCTAATATTTTAAGGGGGTGGGAGATTGGGAGTAGTGGGGAGGAGAGTACTGGGGAATATCTCTTCCCTCATTTTCTGGTTCTGTAAGGAGAAATTGTCTTTAAACGTCCCCGCTTCTTGTCCTGCCCCTCGCTCTCCTTTCCCTCTTGAAAGTGGGTGATTCTACTCAGGAATAACTGGGCCTGGGCCTCAGTCCCTTCCTCTTTCCTTTCCCCTCAGGAGTCAGAAGACCAGGGAGATGTCCTTTTCTAGGCTGCTCCTCCAATATGCTGTAAGATTTTTTAAAAAATATATATTTATTGATTTCAGAGAGATGCAAAAGGGAAAGGAGATAGAAACATCAATGATGAGAGAGAATCATTACCAGCTGCCTCCTGCACACCCCACACTGGGGATCAAACCTGCAACCCAGGAATCAAACCATGACCTACTGGTTCATGGGTCAATGCTCAACCACTGAGCCACACCGGCCAGGCAAAATCAGCATTTCTTGTCAGTTACTCCATTATTGTCAATAGCATGCTGCCTTTCTCATATCCTCAGTTTGCCTTTGTTTGTGTGCCATTTTAAAAAATTCATTGATTCGAGAGAGAAGGAGAGAGAGAGAGAGAGAGAGAGAGAGAGAGAGAGAGAGAGAGAGAAGGAAGGAAAGAGGGAGAGAGAGACAGAGAGAAAGAGACATTGATCTGTTGTTCCACTTATTTATGTATTAACTGGTTGTTTCTCATGTGTGCCCTGACCGGAGATTGAACCTGCAACCTTGGCGTATCTAGATGACTCTCTAACCAATTGAGCGACCCAGCCACAGCTCTCAGTTTTCCATTTTTTTTATACATATTTTATTTTATTGATTTTTTTTTACAGAGAGGAAGGGAGAGGGATAGAGAGTTAGAAACATCGATGAGAGAGAATCATCGACCAGCTGCCTCCTGCACATCTCCTACTGGGGATGTGCCCGCAACCAAGGTACATGTCCTTGACCGGAATCAAACCCGGGACCCTTCAGTCCGCAGGCCGACGCTCTATCCACTGAGCCAAACCGGTTTGGCTCAGTTTTCCATTTTTAATAATTTTCTCTCCATCACACTTAAGAGACAACCAAAGAAGTAAAGCATTTTTTAAAAGATTATTTTCTTATTTTCTCTTTTCTCCCCATTTTGGGAGCTGTGACGATGGCCTAGGTTCTATCTCTATATTAATTGCCAATGGTGTATTACTTGCAGATTCCTAAGTTAATTGTACTACATTGTGAAACCTAACTTGATATAGAAATCTAATTTAGAAGGGAAATAACCTTGGAATTTGAACAACGGTGAAAAGACAAGTACCTTATATTTTTATATTTAACAAATAGAACACTTCACAAATTTGTTTTGTTTTTTTTTTTGTTTTTTTTTTAAATATATTTTATTGATTTTTTACAGAGAGGAAGGGAGAGAGAGATAGAGAGTTAGAAACATCGATGAGAGAGAAACATCGACCAGCTGCCTCCTGCACATCTCCCACTGGGGATGTGCCCGCAACCCAGGTACATGCCCTTGACCGGAATCGAACCTGGGACCCCTCAGTCCGCAGGCCGACGCTCCATCCACTGAGCCAAACCGGTTTCGGCCACTTCACAAATTTGTATGTCATTTTCATTCAGGGGTCTTCTCCATTTTCTGCGCTGTTCCAATCATAGTATTAGTGCTGCAGAGGCAAGCACCGCCTGATTCTTTATCGAATACCATTAACTGCTCTCTGTCCTGAGGGACTGACTTGATAGGCTTTGTGGGGAAGAAACATTTTATAAATCACTGGCGTTTCATCCCTGGGGCTCCACTTCGGGTCCTGTTCCTATTAGGTGTCTATACAACAACTTTTGAATTTCTCCAGCCCCACAGTCCCCCAGCCAGGATTATAACTTGCCAGACACTTAGAATTGTTGGAATCCAGAGTAACATGCTTGCTAAGACACAAAACTCCAGGGAGGAAAAGAGGAACCAGCCTTATACTACCATGAAATAAATGCATTTATAAATCAAATTACTACATAAATTATATTTCTGTTTTTTAAACTTATTGCCACTATCAGAGCCAGATAACCTCAGCAGGCAATCAAAAAGTCTTTCTAAGGCTGAAAGAGGGTGGGGGGAAAGGGGTCCACAGCGTGCAGGTGGCAGCAGCTACTCTATCTTGTTCAGCTCAGGTTTCTAACTGTCAGTATATATTTTCCAGTGCTGCCTCTTTCCTCTCACCAGCAGGGAGATCACTATGAGCACCATGAGAAAACAAGAAAGACATATCATGGTGATGAAAAGCACAGGGCCTGGGTTTTAGAGACAGACTTAGGTTCAAATTTCAGCTCTGCCCCTCGATAAATTGTGAGAGTTGAAGCCCCTCACTTAATCTCTATGTACTTCAGTTTATTCATCTGTAAAGCAGAAATAATAACATCCTGTTATCATGAGTAAATGAGTAAATTAAATAAAAAAGCATTGAGCATGGCTTCACATATTAGAAAACAGTTATTGCCCTAGCCGATGTGGTTCAGTGGATAGAGCCTTGGCCTGCGGACCAGAGTCCCAGGTTTGATTCCGGTCAAGGGCATGTACCTCGGTTGCAGGCTCCTCCCCGGCCTGGGCCCTGTTCGGGGCTCGTGCAGGAGGCAACCAATTGATGAGACCAATTGTTTCTCTCACATTGATGTTTCTCTATATATATCCCTCTCTCTTCTACTCTCCCTAAAAATCAATGGAAAAATATCCTTGGGTGAGGATTAACAACAAAAAACAGAAACAGTTATTATTATGACTTAAAAGGTACTTATGACATGTGACTTTTATGCATTTAAAAGAATAAAAATGAAAGTTTTAAAATTGCTTTATATCAACAAGTGAAATTTTATATTGTTTGTATCTGAGGTCAAATCATTCCGTTAAATCCAAGTGTTTACATAGTTGACTTATATTCTTTCCGAAGTAAGGTGTTACATAAACAAATTAGAGGATAATTTGTTATAAGGCACGCTAGCCTCATGCTAAAAAAGAATTAAAATGTGAAAATCAGAAAATGGCAGCTATGTGTAAGTACTAAGTAGGACATCTGTGAATATTTTCCAGTTAGAGAAAACCACAAGCA
This sequence comes from Myotis lucifugus, assembly GCF_000147115.1. Lineage (NCBI taxonomy): Eukaryota > Metazoa > Chordata > Mammalia > Chiroptera > Vespertilionidae > Myotis > Myotis lucifugus. Next base: position 5,528,322 of record NW_005871111.1, on the reverse strand, counting down.
TATTCTTAATTGGTTTGTGGCTAATTCTTTTACCGCACATATTAAGACCACAAGTCAAAATGAAAATGTATTCTCAAACCGATATTAACCATATACTGGATAATGTAATTCTGCTTTTAAAACCTCCTCTCATATTGGCATCTAGACCACCGAGCGCTATTTTAGATGAAGATTTCAATAATAATGACTGACTATACTTTGGGACTACTTTTATTTAAAACCGTATATTACAAAGTTTTTTAATTTCTTATTTCTATTTCTTTATTTCCTGTACTAATTAATACATGACAGATTATTTGTTAAAGTGGGTCAGCATGATTTATATTTTCAGAAGTGTCCTGTGCATCTAGCTCTAGTTGTAATGAACACATTTTCAATAAACACTGTCAACTTATGGTGATAATGGTGACAGTATCTTTTGTTTATTTAATCACTCATTAAACAATATGTATTTAATACCCACTATGTTCCAAGCACTACTTTAGACAAAATTCCAGGGAAGTAAAGAGGAACCAGCCTTATGTTACCAAATAATGAATACATTGATACATCAAAATACTACATAAATGAACAACAATGAGCAAGTCAGCTAACGTCCCAAACTTTGTGGAACATACATATTGGTAGAAACAAATAAACATATAGTATGTCCTTTAATGATACATGTTCAGAAGAAAAATAAGGCAAAAAGGGGTTAGGAAGTGCTAGCAGTAAGGGTGGGGGAATTTTTTTGTTTCAGGGAGATGAGAAAGGTGAATCTGAGAAGGTAACATTAGAGCAGTGAACAATCAAGTCTTGAGGGTCTCTGGAGGAAGAACATCTAGGCAACTTGCAAAGGCCCTGAGTCAGGACCTTGCTTATCCCGTCCAAAGAACAGCAAACAGTAAGGAGGTCCAGGAAGCTTGGCAGAGTAAGGGAGATGGGAAGGGGCTAGAGAAACAATTAGAGAGCTAGGAGGGGGGAGATTTAGAAGGCATTGCAAGGTCACATAGGTCCTGCAAGGACCCTGGTTTAGATTTGAGTGAAATGAGAGATTTTGAGCAGAAGAGTGGCATGATCTGATGTGCATGTGAAAAGGATGATGGTGGCTACTTGTGAATAACTAATGAAATGTAGGAGGGCAAAGGTTGAGGCTAGGGCATCACTTAGGAAGTTCTTGTACTAACTCAGATGAGAGATGATGTGACTTAGACCAGGATTGCTATGTACGTAGTGAAAAGAGGTTAACTTTTGAACATAGAGCCAATACACTTTGCTGATCATTGGTACAGAAGAATCCAGGAGGAGGCCAATGGATTTTCACCTGAGTAATGTGAAGGACAGAGTTGCCATTTACTGAAAAGGAGAATGCAAGTCTGGGGAGAGGAAACTGGGTGTTTGCTTTTGAAAATGTTAGCTTTCAGTTACCTTTTGGAGTTCTAAGAGGAAATGTTGAGAAGATGTTAGATATATGTTAGCTGCAGTTCAGAAGAGAAGTCTGGATTGGAGATAAATAAAGGGTTTTACACCATATATTGGATGAGGTCTTTTAGGTAAGGAGTTTTAGATAGAGATAATAAGAGATCCTAGGATACTGCTGTGAGGGCCTATTCCTTTACTGGAAATGAAAAGGAATCAACCAAAGAGACTGAGAAAAACCATTCAGGAAGTAGGAGAACCAATAGGGGGTGGTGTCCATCCTGGCAGCCAGCAGAAGGAAGTGAAAAGCTAAATGAAGTGCTCCTGCTAGTAAATGATTTTGATAAGGAAAATAAGAACTGAGAATAAACCATTGGATTTGGCATTAGGGAAGTCATTAGTGGCACTGTTTCAGTGGAGGACAAAAACTTGACTAAACTTGATTTTAAAAAGGATGAGACCTTAGCCGGGGTGGCTTAGTGGTTTAGTGTCAACCTATGATCCAGGAGGTCACAGTTCGATTCCCGGTCAAGGCACATGCCTGGGTTGCAGACTTGATCCCCAGTATGGGTATGCACAGACAGCCAATCAATGATTCTCTCTCGTGATTGATGTTTCTAGCTCTCTCTCCCTCTCCTTTCCTCTCTGAAATCAATAAAAATATCTATTAAATAAAAAAGAGGATGAGAAGAGAGGAAGCAAAGACAAAACACAGACAACTTTTTTGAGGAGTTTTGCCAGATAGAGGAGCAGAGAAATAGGGTAGTAGAGGAGAGGGACTAAGAGAGGGTTGTATTTTTCAAGAGGGCAGCATAAAGCTGAAGGGAATAATCCAGTAAAGATAGAAGAGGTGATAATGCAGAAGAAAAAGAGGAACATTGTTGGAGCAGTGTCCTCTGTGGCAGGAGGGGTAAGATCTGGTACACAAGTGGAGACCTGGCCTCAAGGTAAAGGTAGTTCACCCACAGGAGTGGAAGAGAAGATCAAGTATGTGCGACAGATGTCAGTACATCAGTAGATGAGGGAGGTTGTGGTGTTTCTCATGGCTCCTATTTTCTTAAAGAAATAGGAAGCAGGTCATCAGTAAAGAATGAAGAATGTTGGAGACCAGAGATGAGAGAAAACAGAAATAATTATTATGTGGAGAAGTGGCCATTTGAAATGTAGTGGGATTACTGGGTGACTCTCTGGGCCCAGTTGAGGTTAGTGGTCATGAATAGAAAGTAATATGAGTAAGTTTGTGTTTGTCCCCAGCCACAGTTAGCTTTCTGAGTACAGGTACAGAATTGGTGAGGAAAGGGATTTTAAAATGTGAGATGCCCATCAAGTCCTAAAAGAATTACTGAAACATAACATCAGAGCCATGAAAATATTTAGAATCATATCTAAGAACTCTTTCTGGTTGTTATGAATATGAAAAAGGTGTGGCAAAAACAAGCAGATCTTATGAATTGGCAGAATAAACAATTGATTTTAGGGGGTCTGAAATTATATATCATCTAAAAGTAATTGCCCTATTGGTCTTTCCTGGCACCTGAAAATTCCACCATTGGCATTGTTCTAAAAAATGTATGAATTTTTCATGCACAGAGACAGTGTGTATACTTTTTAATCTCTAGAATTTAATATGATGCCAAGAAGACACAAATGCTAAATAAATATTTACTGTTATTTTGGATGGAATGGAATGAAGGGCCGCCATCATTCATTAATTTTCATTCAACAAGCATTTATTGAGTAGAAGGCACTGTGCCAGATATTACAAGTTTCCAAGATAAAAACATATTTACATGAACCTGTTGATGGTATTAGGACATCAGTAGATAGACACTTAGTAGCAGAGGTTCATTTTTTTTATCACTATCCATTGATACATAGCAAAATATATAATTATACAGAAGGGTATGTGAATGGCCATGCATATCTGTTGATATGGTCACTACAAAGGCACTGAACAAAATTCTTGAAGTAATACACAATTCCTCTACTTTATAACTTCAACCCAACATAGAAGGAAGCCCTGATTTTCCATGGAGGAAATGCCACCTTCCTGTCACTGGTAAAATAAGTGGGTGGGTGGAGGTAAAATGCCTGTCAATATCTGTGATTTTACTGGAAAATAGAACCACATGTGTTGGAAGTGAAACCTTACAAATGCTGATTTCTACCTACCTGCCAAACTGGAGAATACACAAAGAACCCTGGATCAAGAGGAGCCTTTTTAAATCCGATACTTACTACTTCAACCACAAAATTCATTCTAAGTCAGCTTTTTCCTGGGAGGTAACATTTTTTTGCTAGTTAGAAAAATTGATTTTCTCTTCTCTAATTTTTTTCAACTCAGGGGTGTGTTTCTAATTACAAGATGAACAGATATTTATCTGTGCTTACAGAAGCTCATCTTTGAATTTGCTAGAGGAGAACCTTCATGGTTATGCCAATTTTTTATGTCTTCTCTAAAATATGATCAAATCCCATTAATCTGGACTCCATTAATTCAGAATTGTTGTTAGGTTTATCTGATTTTGGCTATAATTTATAATATACTAGAGGCCCAGCATGCACGAAATTGTGCGCAGTTAGGGTCCCCAGGCCTAGCCTGGCCTCTGTCGCATGGCCTCTGCCGCCCTGCGATGCTAAGTGAAGCTCCCCACCCCGGGATGCTCCACTAACCCTGAGACTGCTCCGTGAGGCTTCCCCTGCCCCTCAACTGCTCCACGAAGCTTGCTGCCACCCCGCGACTGCTTCCTGAAACTCGCTGCCGCCAGGTGACTGCTCCACTAAGCTCAGGGCCATCCGGCGAAGCAGCCCGCCACTGCCGCTCAACAGCCCCCAGTCCCACCCCTCATGGTGAGCGGCTCGGGGGCCGGGGGAGGGGGGGACTGATAGGTGCTCCATGCACTTCATGGTAACCAGTCACCCATTCAGTTGTGACGGCACCTAGCTCTTTATATATATTAGGATGACCTTTTATTATTATTCTTTAACTAGACTGTGAAGAGGAAAATGCACTGGCATTCTAGGCTCAAGTAATACAGCAGTGAGCAAAACAAACAAAAATTATGGGCCAGACTGAGTGAACATTCCGGTTTGAATGAATGAGTGAATTTACTCTTGACATATGTACAATAGCTAGAAAATGAGTCTCAGCATATTTAACATCTTTTTCTAGTAATCTGTCCAAAATTACTATTACTTGAGAATAATGTAAATAAAGTAATTATTTCTAATATCCTGTAAGTGATCATTTTTTAATGGCTTTATGTTAAATTTCTCTCCCACATCAGTCAGGTTTTGATGGAAGAACGAATTAAATAAGCCTAGGGAGTCCACCTTGAGTGTCACCATAATACTCTAACATTGCCTTTGTGTTGTTCATGTCTTAAGCATTTCCTATCATTTGCTTTCTTATAAGTTTTATAATTTGCTTTCTTATAACCCAGTATGGTATTACTTATCCTCATTTCACAAGAGGCTAAGGTTCAGCAAAACTAAATAACTTTTCCAAGATCACACGGCTAACAACTATGGCGGATAATGTTGATGACAGTACTAAGCTCCATCCACAGGGCACTTGGATGAGAAGCCTGGAGGTAAAGCATCTGAGGTTTAAGGTCAACACACAAGATTACAGAGGAGAAAGGCAGAAAGAGCCTAGATCCTTGTGGTGTCATTGAATTATCAAGCCAGCTCTGTGCTAACTACACCTACGACTTGATATAAATAAAGCCCCACCTGTTCAAGTCACAGTGCTTGGGTTTTTTTGATATTTGCATCATAAAAGACATCTGACTGATAGTCTGAGAACTGGAAAGCAAATGTAAAACTCTGAAGCCCTTGTTCTTTCCGATGGAACAATCTCAGTACTCATCACTCACTACAGGTATTCTTCACTTTATAAAGAGAATGTGTCCCTCAAAACCCACATGCAAATCACTTAAACATATTCAATTTAGAGTGCATTAATTAATGTTAAAAGAAATCTGTAATAAATGATCTGATGAACTATTTGGAGAATATTTTTATGACATTAAGTAGGAAATCAAGTGGTGGTTGGCAAGTTTTTGCTAACAGATGTATTTTCTCAAATTGTGCTATGTGTGTTCCAAATTTACAAGGCAATTTTACTGTCAAGATTCTGAGAAGGCGGGTTAGTAGGACCTAAAAGGATTAACCTACATCCACTGAGATGGCAGTAACCAACAAGTGTTGGCCAGGATGTGGAGGAATTGGGACCCTCACACACTCCTGCTGGGAATGTGAAAACACTGTGGCAGTTCCTCTAAAGGTTAGGCAGAGTTGCCATATGACACAGCAGTTCTATTTGGAGTTCTATTTCTAAGTATCTGCCCAAGAGAAATGAAAACATATGTCTACACAAAAGATTGTACACAAATGTTCATAACAGCCCAAAAGTGAAAACAACCCAAATTCCACCAACTAAGGAGTGGGATATATCCATGCAATGGGGCATTATTCAGCCAGAATAGGCATCCATAGAGAATGCTGGAAACGCTGAAGAGAAATAGTGAGTGACTACTAATGGATACAGGGTTTCTTTTGGTCATGATGAAAATGGACTAAAATTGATTGTGGTAATAGGTGCACAACTCTGTGAATATTCTAAAACTCTGTGAATGGTACACTTTATGTAAGGTGAATTGTATCATATATTGAATCAACAAAGCTGTTACATTTTTAAAAACTAACCAACCAACGATGATCAGGAGATAGTAAAAGGGTCCAGGAAATAGCAAAAATCCTGAAGGATCTAGGCTCCCTGTCAGTCTGGCACTTCTCGTTTTTCTGTGAGCTTGGACTGTGGAGTTTACTCCCATAGAGCCCTCATTTTCACAATTCCGAAGTGGACTTAGCAATGAGACTCTAGTTTTCTTGGCCTTTTTTTCATCTCCTGGAGACTATCTTACCCCCAAGGCAAGGGGTGAGGTTAATGAACACTCAGACCCTTGTTAGAACCCTGGTTCCCTATGTCTTAGCCAAGTGACCTTGGAGAGACAAGAGGAGCTCGCCAAGCCCTCTGAAAATGGGAATAATAATAGTTACCTCACAAGGTTGAGTTGAGCATTGAAGCCATAAGCACATGAAGTGCACACGGAGCACGTGGCTTAGCACATTGTGTTCTGTCCCTCAGTGCAACCCATTTCTTATCGCTTCCATCATCCCTTTAATGCCCGACCACGTCTGTTAAACCCCTGCTCAGAATGAAAGGTGTGAGCTCTTGCCCTTGGCACATGGCTAGTAACTCCGGGCTTAGCCATGTACTCAGAAAGGTGTCTAGTTTTTACCCAGAATTTCTTGAATGAAAAGGTGTTACTTTTTATGATTTATTTCATCACAATTATTCTGAGCACCTAAAAGGTAGAGAAGAAGAGCAAGTTTGGAAGGTTATTCTCTTCCATATTGATGAGACCTGGACAGAATCTATTAAATATGCCCTGTGATCTGGTTCTCTACACGATTTCAGCAGAAAAGTAAGGCAATTAGAGGTAAGGCAGTCAGGCCAACCCAGATTCAGAACCTGCCTCTCCCTCTCTCTAGCTGTGTGGCCCTGGGCACATTGCCTAACCCTGCTAAGCCTCTGTAGCCTTGCTTATGAAAATTGGGAGGGGGGGGGGTGTTGGGGGAGAGAATCTTACGTACATCACAGGGTTGTATAGGGGATTAAATGAGGTAGCACATATAAAGCCTTTGGCTCAGTGCTTCCCAAACAGTAAGGCTTTAATAATTTTTTTAAGTAAGTAGTTTGTGAAATTTTTGAGAAAAAAATAGTATGCTTCAAATAAACTACTGAAGGCATTATTTTTTTTAATCCTCACCCGAGTATATGTTTATTATTATTATTACTATTATTATTATTATTAATTACTGATTTTAGAGACAGAAGAAGGAGAGCGAGAGCTAGAGTGAGAGAGAGAGAGAGAGAGAGAGAGAGAGAGAGCCATCAATGTGAAAGAGAAACATCAATCGGCTGCCTGCTATATGTGTTGACTGGGGATCAAACCTGAAATCCTTTGGTGCACAGGATGACACTCCAACCAACTAAGCCACCTGGCTAGGACTAAAGGCATTCTTTAAAAAAAAAAAAAAAAGATTTAAAAAAAATAAACAAGGTGACCAACTTACCCCAAATTGCCTATATTTTTCAAGTTAATGATTTTATTTCCATCTTTAACAGTAACAGAGGAGTCCAACACAGACTGATGTACATGGGTACGGTTGAAATGTAACATAGGAATATTTGAACTATGTACATGGAAGAATGGAAAGGGATTTTCTCATATCAATCTTTTCCTATGTTGCAGTTTCTGAATAGTAGAAACTAAACATGCATCCCCTCCCCCCCAATTTAACTTATATGTAGTAATATAACTTTTATGATCAATCATTTGTCTTTAAGCATAAAACTTGAAGAGATTTTGGCTGCCTGGTGGTCTTGGCTCCTGTAGTCTGGTATTGTTAGAACATAACAAAGGAGCGTTTCTACAAAGCCCTCCTCAACTCCAAGTAGAAAACGATTCCTTTCATTCAATCATTACTTTCAGTTTTAAAACCAAAGGTCCTGTGTCCCAGGAACTCCTCAGACTCAGGAAAACCAGGAAAGTTGCTCAGCCTACTTGACACCAAATTTAATTCAGTGCTAACTATGGACCTGGCGCTGTGACACACACTTTAAAAGCCAACTTTCATTTAAATAAATAGAACAAACCTGTGCAATCGGTTCTATTTTAGGCCCATTTCAAAGATAAGGAGAAGTCCATTTGGAGAAATGGGGTAAATTGCCTAAACCTTAGAAAGATAGCTCTGGGATTTTTAAGCTGAGGTCCTTCTAAAACTGTGCTGCGGTATAACCATTAGGCTCCTGCCCCCAGTTTCCTATCAATGAATTAAAAGGTTAGAAAGGTTATAGAAAACCTTGCCCCCCAGAGTGAAAGTATTAACGGCGTGAAAGGGTTGTGGTAGCCTCACTTATCATGGTTAGGGAGCTGGGGGTAGTCAGGGTGTCCGTTCATGCTTGGGGCTCATTTCTTGGGTCCCTGCCGGAGGTGAAGGACTGGCTGAACTGCCGTGGAATTGCTTATTTATAGTGTTGAGGAAGGAACCTACCTTTTCATGTGCACCACATACTTTGTGTCTAGGTAGGTGGGCTTCCCGGTATTCCAGGTACAAGTCATGTTGCCTGAATATTCATAAATTACACAGGTTACCTCGTCAGGGACATCTGGTGGATCTGCAACAAAATGTATCGCTTAGGAGCCACCATAGAAACATGGAGTTCTTTATAAAGTAGTTGATAAACTTTCCATTTCATTTGGGAAAACAGGTCAATCCCCCTCAGCACTTCTCTCATTCATTCCCTACCACCTCACCTTGCAACCCACTCAGCCATCAAACACTGCTCCTTTCCTTTATAGATTTCTCTATATACTCTACTTCTTTGGGGATATTAATGTGATCAAGTTCCTCCCATAAAATAAAAAGAATTCATCTCCCTAAACTCTCTTCTCTTTGCTACCACTGTATCTTTCTCCTTTTCTTAATAGCTAAACTTTTTTTTTTTTTTAAGAATTCACTATACTGGTCTTTTTCTTCATCTCCTATTTACTTGTAAACCCCAACAACCAAGATTCAGCCCACAATTCCACCAAAACCACATTTGGTAAGATCTTAAATGATTTCCTAATCAATAAATCCCATGATCTCTTTGCAGTCATTATTGACCTGGACCTCTGCAGCGTTTAATATTTGGGTCACACCCTCCTTGAAACCTTCTGTACCTTTTGGCTCCTGTAAAAGAGTTCTCCAAAGGGTTCTTCTACTTCTCCTCTGGCATCTATTCCACTTTAAAAGTCTAGTGTTCATACCTACTATTGAGTATTACTCAGCCATAAAAGGAAAGGGAATCCTGACATGCTACAACACAGATGAACCTTGGAGACATTATACTAAATAAAATAAGTCAGACACAAAGGAGAAATATTGTACTATTTTACTTATATGAGGTATCTAGAATACAAAGTCTTAGAGATAGAAAGTGGAATGGTAACATGGTGGTTGTCGGTGGTTGAGGGTAGGGAGGAATGGGAAGTTGATGGTTAATGGATACAGAGTTTCAGTTTTGCAAGATGAAAAGCGTTCTAGAGAGGAATGGTGGTGATGGTTGCACAACAATGAACTCAATGCCACAGAACTGTACACTTAGGAATTGTAAAATGGTATGTTTTATGTTGTGTCTATTTTACCACAGTAAAAATAAGATTTTTTAAAATGTTGGTAACCACAGAATTCTATTTCCAGGTCCTTTCTCCCTTCCTCCAACCTTCCTCTGTGCTTATTAGTGGCCATATTATAGAGAAAAATATTAGATTTTGTCTGCTAGCATTTTTCCCTTTTTAACACTGACATCTCCCTCACTCCCAACCTCATCCCCTTGCTACCCCAAGGGCTATCAATCACTAGGCTCCACAGAGAAGTATGCCCTTGACCTAGGCTGATTAATCAAGTATTTCTCTTGGGAATGACCACATGACTCAAGATGAACCAATCAGAATTCTCCCAGGGACTTTTTCAGGAGCCATTGTAAAAGAGGCAGCCTCTTTCCCCCTGAAATTACTGTCTCTGAGTAATAGGGAGCTGTGAGTTGCTGGTGGCCATCTCCCTGTCATAGTGAAACTGCCTATTTAAGAATGAAGTCAACACCAGGGAAGACAAAACCCAAGAGATGGGAAAAGATCAGAGAGTTCTGATGATAGTGTTGGAGCCCTTGGGGCTTCTGGAGCTGATGAAACCCCAACAACTATGGAACAGCACCTGGAATTTTCAGTTACACCATCCAGTAATAAATTACCAAGAAAAAGATAAAAAAAGAAGTATGGAAATATTGAGTGCTGATTAAATCTCACTTTTCAGGTGCTGCTCTCTCAGCTTGTGCCTACCTGTGCAATCCTGTCTGGGAAACTAGACTATTCAGAGAAACACCAGACAAATGGCAGAATGGAGGTTCATAAAGAATAAATGTACAGACATTTGTGCACCTGAAGTTATACCCAAAGATTTATCTTAAATCTAAATATACTTCTTGCAGGTCACCTGCAAATTATGTACCAAGAATATTACTTGTAAAATCAGAAATAAAACGCAAAAAAAAAGTTATCCTCATTGCAAATTGAAAAGATAATAGGTATCATTTAGACCTATAAAATGGCAAGGATTTTGAAAAATGGCAATCCTCAGTGTGGGAATGGACAAAGGACAATCCTCTAACACACTTGTGCAAATTGCTACAGCCTTTATGGAGAACACTTTACATATAATCTTTAGAAGCTAGAGTAATACCTTGCAACTCAGCAATTTTACATCTAGGATTGCATTCTTAATGAAATGGTCATTTAGCTAAAAAATTTGCCTCTTAAAGTATTGTTTATTTTAATAAAAATTTAGAAACAAACTTAATAACCTAACATAAGGTTAAATAAACTATAATGCACTCCTAAAATACATTCCAAAACAATGTAGAATACAATTATGTATGTTTAATTAGTTTAGTAAGTAATTAAATAATGGTCATATGATAAAGTGAAAAAAACAAATTGTGATGTAGTATAGTATAGTGGTCTCATTTGAGAGACAGAGAGATGGGGATTAAGGGATAGAAAGAGAGAGATAGAGAAACTTGAAAGATACTTTGAATTATTAAAGAGGGATTCTATTAGTGAGATTATGGAATTATAGAGATAATGAGTACTTCTTTTTGCTGGTCTAAAAATTTTAAAACTTTATGCATTGACTGTAATTTGATTTTATAATTAAAAATGATTTTAAACAGTAAGAATAGACTAAGTACTTTATAACATTTTTGTGAGTTGTAGCATTGAGTTACAATGGGGAGAAACAGGATGCCAAGTAGGGTAAAGAAAGCTTTAAATTTTATTTGCACCTTGAAAGTGGTAGCTGTGGACACAGACATTTAAGTCATTTTGAATATTGATTGAATTGTGGTCTCTCAATGATTACAGTGATTTGTGCTGAAATTATTTTTGTTTTCTGGTTTCAGATAAGAGTATCATTGAATTAGTCACCATGAAAAACAACTGTCAATATTTTGGGATATGCTATTTATTCCACAGCATTCTATCTGAAGTGAATGCTCAGGGTTATAAATGTCTGATGATTTATTAACTTTGCAAAAGGCCAAATAGATATACACACACACACACACAAATAAGCACAATACCTATAATAATAAAAGCATAATATGTTAATTAGACCGGATGTCCTTCCGGACAAAGCTGTGGCGTTGGGGACTGAGGCAGAGGTGGCCACCACGGTGGTGGGGGCCTAACCCCTTGCACAAATTTTGTGCATCGGGCCTCTAGTTTGTAATATTAATGTGAAGCTATGTAAAGATGGGAATGTGAGTATGGTTATGAGAGTAAGACCAAATTGTTGTTAGATCTCATTTCCAGGTTATTCAACGTTCAAGAATAAAAACCCACTTTACAACTAGATACTAAAAGTACCGTGAAATATACAAGGATGAGGCTTAAGTTTTTGCTCTTGCCTACCAATGCCATCCTCCCCTATTGGGGCACTTATTAATCACAGGCCAGGTTTCTAATTAATTCAGAGTCTAGACAGAGATCATTTTCTACTGAGAGTGTCTTGAAAGCAGAGTCTGTGACTCCCTCTTCTTTGACTTTCTAGCACTTAACACATTTTAGTGCATAGCAGTCTCTCAATAAAGTATACTTCATGAATTGATTGGCTTGATTAATAACATGATAATCATAAGCAGACTTAAAATGAGAAGAGACCCAGTGCTTCTGACAAAGATCAGTCCTTAATTCCTTCTCCAAGGACAGCACAAACCAACCTGCTTGTGCCAGTAATGCTACTTAATAGCAATGCTAAAGATGAATATTCAGGACTTTTGTTGGATAACAAGTCTGCTTTTATCAAGGTAAGTAGAGATCAAAGATGGTTAAAATTTAAGTCAAAGATGTTTAGACTTTTAAATAAATGATTAAGTGGTGATGTGATTGTCCCATGTAAGGTTTATTTTAATTTGGCATTTTTAAATGCATAAAGGCATCTCTTAGTGTTTGATTCCAGGATTGGTGTTATTTTGCTAGAACAAACTTCCCATAATAAGCATGCATGTAATCACAGACAAGAAACCAAGATGTGTTTAAAATTATGGCTAGAAATGAAAATTGTAATAATAAGTTTGTGTTTCACAAATTACACATTAAAGTGCAGATCATTTTAAATATACATAGAGGGATAGATAGATAACTTTTCAGGGAAAGCAATGATTCATTTATCTTCTCTTTTATGACTTGTCTCCAGTCTAAAAATATACATATGATCATTTTGTTTGAAGCAGTAACGATAAATTGACATAGTAAAGCTCACAGGACAAATATCCTGTGATCAAAGTGATCCAGTGAAAGCAATGTGATTTCTAGAGTACCACAAAAACCCTCAAAAACCTTTTTTTCTGACCTACTTAAAAAGGAAGTTTTGTGTGCTGAGAATGCAGAACCCAAGGACACAGGGGTTCTTCAATCCAGGGGTTTGAGTAAATTTTTACCTGGCAGTTACAATTCCATACTCATAACCAGAGGTCTATGTGAGAAGTTACAACTCACAAAGTAAATAAATGAAAGAGTGATGTTCTTTCTAAGCAGCCATTTGCAGAGAATAAGTGCTTCATTATATTGTCCTAGAAGGGGAGCAAAGGCCATTCCCTGACCTTAAGCATCACCCAATGGTTTTGGGGGTGGGGGGCTCAGAGGCCCTCAGCCAACACTGGGAGAGTTCCTGGTAGTAGTCTATCACCCAAACTGCAGCTCAGGGAAGGAGGCCATGCTTCTTCGGCCTCTTTCTTCCTCTGGCTTCAATCAAAAACTAACCTTTCCTCATAACTGTGGAAGTTGCTAATTTGCCCTCTGAAAAAATTATATATTATCTCAACACCCCCACCCCAAAGGATAAATAGTGAAGTAGTTAAATATTAAGGCTTATTTATATTTCCTGAGGATGTGGACAAGGTAAAGAGTCCTCATACATCAGATAAGATGTCTGCCTGTGGTTTCAATTACCACAATTTAGGGCAAGTTTAGCATGTTGTTATCAGTTTAAGGCATACTTTTGCCAGCCTTATTCTTTGACTCCAAGATATACTACTTCCTTTTCAACTACTTTTCTTCCTCAGTGTACTTCTACCACCTCCCATATTTCTTCTCTATCTTTAAAAAAAATATTTTTATTGATTTTTTTAAAGAGGGAGGAAGGGGGAGAGAGAAAGAAACATTAATGTAAGAGTGGATTGATCTACTGCCTACCCACCTGAGCATGTGTCCCTGACCGGAATCAAACCAGCAACCTTTTGATTTGGTGCAAGGAATAATGCCTAACCGACTGAGCCACACCAGCCAGGGCTTCTTCTTTTTTTTGAAACTCTTGCAAGATCAGGTAACCAGAGTTAAATAGGACAATGGCCTTATTTGAGATCCCCTGCTTTTTAGTTATCCATTCTAGGGACCAAGTGGTCTGGCTCTTACTAGGTAAGGTCTGGAGGTGAAGAAGTAAGAACTCAGATTTGATTCTCATAAGTGTGGAGGAAGAGAACATAGCACATACCCAAAGCCCTCTACCTTCACTGAAAATGGGCCTAGATGTCATCTATCTTATCTAATAAAAGAGAAACATGGTAATTAGCCGTACCTCCGCTACCCTTCCCATTGGCTAATCAGGGAGATATGCAAATTAACTGCCAGCCAAGATGGCGGCCGGCAGCCTGGCAGCTGACGCAAACAGGGAGGCTTGCTTGCTTCAGTGAAGGAGGAAGCCAAGCTTCCCCGCCTGCCTTGCCGGCCTCTGAGCTGCAACTCTAAGAAACATTGTAACAAATATAGAAGCTAAACCAAACCCCAGAAACCTGCTTTAGTCAGCCAGGCTTCAGCCAGCAGGACCGCAACATTGTTTCAAATACAGAAGGTAAACAAAGGCCAGAAACCTGCTTTCAGAAGCTGAGGCCTCAGAGCTAGAGCCAAGCCTCAGAGCTAAAGCTGGCCCAGAATTTAAAAAAAAGAAAAAAAGGAGCGGTTGGGAGCTTCAGTTACCCGCCAGCCTGAAAACGGCCCCCAGCCCCTCACCCAGACTGGCCAGGCACCCCAGTGGGGACCCCCACCCTGATCCAGGACACCCTTCAGGGCAAACCAGCCGGCCCCCACCCGTGCACCAGGCCACTATCCTATATAGTAAAAGGGTAATATGCCTCCCAGCACCGGGATCAGCGGAGCCGCAAAGCCTCCCGGCACCGGGATCAGCATGACAGGGGGCAGCGCCCAAACCCCCTGATCGCCCTGCAGCTCTGTGTGTGACGGGGTGGAGCCGCAACCTCCCCATCAGCCCTGTCCTGAGTGTGACATGGGGGAGTGCCCCAACCCCCTGATCGGCCCTGCACTGTGCCTGATAGGGGGGAGCTCCCCAACCCCCTGATCACCCTGTTGCTCTGTGTGTGACAGGGTGCGGCGCCCCAACCCCTCCCCCACAGGCCCTGCTCTGTGTGTGACAGGGTAGAGCCATAACCTCCCCATCGGCCCTGCCCTGAGTGTGACAGTGGCGGCGCCCCAACCCCCTGATCAGCCCTGCTCTGTGTGAGACAGGGGGCAGTGCCCCAACTCCCCTACCGGCCCTACTCTGTGAGTGACAGGGGGGAGCTCCTCAACCCCCTGATCGGCTCTGCTCTGTGCGTGACAGGGGGTGGCGCCACAACCTCCCTATCGACCCTGCCTTGAGTGTGACAGGGGGCGGTGCCCCAACCCCCCAATCGGCCCTACCCTGAGCGTGACTAGGGGTGGCATCACAACCTCCCGATCTGCCCTGCTCTGTGCATGACAGGGGGTGTCGCCCCAACTCCCCAATCGGCCCTGCTCTGAGCCTGACCAGGGGCTGCACCTAGGGATTGGGCCTGCCCTCTGCCACCCAGGAGCAGGCCTAAGCCAGCAGGTCATTATCTCCCGAGGGTCCCAGACTTCGAGAGGGCACAGGCCGGGCTGAGGGACCCCCCCCTCCCCCCAGAGTGCACAAATTTTTGTGCACCAGGCCTCTAGTATATATATAAAAGCCAAGCGACTGGAATGAGTGGTCACTATGACTCGCACTGCAGCCAGCCAACCAGCCGGACGGAAACAGGGCCAGCCAACCTCCCGCAGTCCCTCCCCCCTGCCGGCCCCAAATGGCCCTGATTAGGGCAGGCTGGCCAGACCCCACCCGTACACAAATTTGTGTACCGGGCCTCTAGTAGGGAATAAATATCTGGGTTAAAACAGTGCTGAACTTATTGATCCATCTTTCATAATAGTACAACAAAGAATTAAGTATATTATTATGCAAGTCAGCCCATATTACTCTAATAATTTAAACATCTTCAGAATGCTTGAACACAAATTGAATTTAGCAAATATTTTAAAGATTAACTTGATATATTTTTTCTTAATAATTAAAGTAATAAACATAATGATTCAAAATTGCATCAGTAGATGAATGGATTAGAAAACTGTGGTACATCTACACGATGGAATACTATGCTGCTGTTAAAAAGAAGGAACTCTTACCATTTGCAACAGCATGGTTGGAACTGGAGAGCATTATGCTAAGTGAAACAAGCCAGTCAATGAAGGAAAAATACCACATGATCTCACTCTTTCATGGATAATTAAGACCATTACAAACTTTTGAACAATAATAAATACAGTGGCAGAGCTGCCTCAAACTGATTGTTGGACTGCAGTGGGAAGGCCAGGGAGGGTTGGGGGACAGGAGGGAGGGGAGTAAGAGATCAACCGAAGGACTTGTATGCATCCATATAACCATAACTAATGGACATAAGACACTGGGGGGTAAGGGAGGGCAGGGGCTTGTCAAGGGTGGGGGGGAAAAAGGACACTTATGTAATATCCTTTGTAATACTTTTAGCGAAAAATAAAAAAAAATTTGTTATGGAGCAGATTAAGATGTATTATCACTAAAATAAAATAAAATTTGTTTGTTAGGTAGGAAAAATGTTAGTGACTAAAAAAAAAAAAAAAAAATTGGGGCAGTGGGATTAGAAGCAGGGAATTGTATCAGAATCTTCCATGTTTTGTCCAAAGGATGTATTTTTAAGGGCTTAGGCACATTGGTTGTACTTTAAAGTGTATAAAATGCTTTAAAAGAAATTATTAAAATTAAGGGTTTACCACAGTCAGTATAATTTGCCTCATTTTACAGATATGGAACTGAGGCTTGGATTCCTTAAGCAACTTGCCCAAGGTCACACAGCTGGTAAGGAGTGTAGCAAGAACACAAAGCTAGTTTTGCAACTTTTTTTCTCCCTAAATCATAGCTTCACAATTTTACAGGTGGATCTGCTTCAAATTTGATGATATTAATTTGGAAAAATAAAAACACACATAAGCGAAAAACAGATGAAAAAAACATTTAACACCTGAGTTTGTTGCCTCTCCTCTATGCTGTATCTGACCAGGTAACTGTTGAAAAATTGTTTTTTTGGAGCTGTTGGTAACATGGTAACATTTATAGAGTTCACTTTAAAAGTTCATATTTCAGTCTTCTTCTAAAGAGTCTAAAACTCTGGGAATACTGAGCCCTCACACCTGCTGGAGCTGGGCAGTGGCTGTCCCACTAGACCATATCTCTGCTTTCCTCTCTGCACAGATCCCACCAGCTTTTGTAACTCATTTATTCCACCAATCTGGCCCCTGGAGACATTTAAGTTTGCAATTCCTGTGTTAAACTAATAGAAGAAGTGAACTATATCAATTTGCCTCTATTTTTAGACAAGTTGGTGGTTACCAGTGATTGTTAGACGAACTTTTATTTGGACTGTGAATGCACCCCACACACTTACAGCCAGAAGAGATGTCTTCCCCACATATCAGTGTCTCTTGAGAATATCCGGGACATTCAGCTGTGCAGCGCAGGGAGGCACGTGGGTCCAGAAAGCTGTCATACCGAAGCTTAGCTGTCGTTTTATTAATCCTTGTGATTTTCAATCTTTCTTTGATGTTATTTTTATAAAAATAAAATTTCCTTGGTTGGCAGTTCTTAATTGCTGCTTGGCAATATATGGAAATATTCATACCCATCTTAAAAATTGTGGCTGGTTCTACCCAGATGTGGCCAGAGCAGTTTATATTTGTAATTCCTGGAAATAAGTAGATTAAAAGAATAAATTCCGCATAAAACATTAAAGCAGGAGATTTTAAAAAAAAAAATAGGCTATTACTTTTAAAATGTATTCTTTTCTATTAATTAAATGAATTCCATTGGGAAAAAGTTGGGGCACTAAATGTATCTTTTAATTGATTAGCTTATTGCCATGTATTTTTACTATGCTTCTGTTAAGACGCAGGAGCATGACAAAAAACTAGTATCAGCCTTTAAGCTTCTCTGTCTAAGCAGCAAGTATAATTAGCTCTCTTATTTTAAAGCAGAGAACCAAGGAATTATGAGGCTACACCTTTTTTGAAAGGTAAGATTAGATGTGACACTTGGCACTACAGAATCTAAATCCCAACTAATCAATCTGTCTTAATTATTTTTTTAAATAAAGGCTACTTTACCAGAAAATTCAGAGTTTAATGAATAAAACCATACTGCTACTTATGGCAGAAATCTATTGCTTGGTAACCACTTAAAATTCACTCTTAATTTAATAATATGGGAAATGTTCAGAATTTTTTTAAGTTAAAAAGAATATTGCAAAACAATGTATGTAATTGTAATATACATTCATGTTAGAAAGAAATAGATGGATTAAAGAGAAATACACTGATATTAACAGTGAATTATTAAATCAATAATTTTTCAATACACAGAAGTCACATGGATTGCATAAGAATAGGTCACAGAAAAATATGTTAACTTCTCTTTTTAATAAGGTTCTTGGATTGGTCAGAGGAATGTTAAACATGGTATATATATTTTTTTTTAATTCAGCAAAGCTATTTAAAAAGGGTAACTAAAATTCTAGTAGAAAACTTGGAAAAGATAGTCTGGATTATATTAAAAATTTTCATAGCAGATTGAAAAATAATCTATATATATAAAAGGCTAAGTGTCCATCCATCCAACCAGTCGCTATGACGCACACTGACCACCAAGGGACAGACACTCGACGCAGGAGCTACCATGACACGCACTGGCCATTTAAAATTAAACGGCACCATGGACCTGGCGCCAACAAAGCAACACTCAGCTTCCCCCAAGTGGGACACAGGCCCTGCCTGCCACCATCCCGGAGTGATACCCCACCAAATCGCAGCCAACACTGCCAAGACCCCATGGCGCAAAATGCGGCCCACAGCCCAGCCCAGAAACGGTCACTGTGGGCGTTGAGTAATGACGTCACATAGCAACGCCTGGCTTCCTCTCCCTAGCGACTAGCCTCCTTGGAGCTTCTTCAGTCCAGGAACCGGACTTGCTTTATAGCCAAGTGCAAAAATTTTACAATTTAACTAAATGTTTGTGAAGTGTTTTCACGTGCCTCATCTCATTTGATCCTCACAGAAGTCCTGGAGTAGGTAGATAGGAGACTCGGTAGAATCTTATTTTCTTTTCATTAGCCGGAAAACGAAAATTTAGAAAGTTTAGGAACTTGACCCAACTGAAAAGAAGTAAGAAATGGTGGAACTTGAAAATGACTTCAAGTTTTCTCACTGCACAGAATATAGTCAAACATTGCTGTAGTTAAATATTTTACCCTTTGTTCTCCCTGCATGATCTACAATAATAATCTGCTTCATGTTGATATTTACTGCTGTGTTGCTGATAATTACCTAAAAGAGAAGTTAGGGTGCTTCACTGGGCTGGAAAAAGTTCAGCTAGATCAGAAAGCAGGTCTAATTAAGCAAGTTTATCTATATATATAAAAGGCTAAGGTGATTTGCACATGCGCAATATATATAAAGCTCTCGGTGGCATCAATTGCACACGTGTGTTTTGATCTGTCATTGTCGATCGTGAATTTGGTTGACACTTCTATTATAGAGAAAGGGTGAATAGCAATAGTAAAATATTTCTTCTAATTAATTTCCTTTCAATGTGCACCAGGACACTAGTATATAAAATAATATCTGATGGACAGCTAAAAGGTCTCTAATGCCACATCCCAGGGACCCATCTTATTTCTCTATACTCTGTATTAATCACTTGAACGATAAACAGAAGTCCTACTTATCATTTTTCAAGAAGCCAGAAAAAGCAACTGGTGCCTTATTTCCCCCAAATCTTCTTGGATAGTGTTGGTCTGACTCTGGAAGGGTCCAATATCCTGCTGGAGGGATTCTAGTTCTGATGAGGAGGCTGCCTCTATATCTCCAATATAATTGTGTCCCAGCCTGTAGAACACAGTTTTGCACTTGCCACTACTCTGAGTAACTTGCATCATCTAGAAAGTTTTCTTCAAGGCCTAGAACCCTGCCTTGGTGTTGCTTTGTCACCCAGTAAATGAGTCCTTGCCATGCGTCCTCAGAATACCATTGCTTCCAATAGAAACTCCTAAATGCATATGGCTGTCCTGTCTGAACTTCTGAGGATCCCCTTCCTGGATTCCTCCAAACTGCTTATGTCTGTCCTAGTGCCAGACGTGTGTGTGAACTGTAGGAAGGGAATAATAATAGCACTCAATACTGCTGCACAGAGTTGTTGTTGTGAGGGATAAAAGGCTTAGCACAGTGTGCCTGACACAGAATAACCCTCGACAAATGGTCGGTGGAATTGAATTAAATTCAAAATGTTTGATGGATTTTCATAGAACAGTTATAATAGTTCAGAGATAGAACATGCCAACTCAAAGTAATAAGCTCCTTATCAGAAATGTTTATATAGGAGTTAAAGGTGGTTCCGTTAGGGATACGTACTTGAGAAAGGAATCGTGCCTTAGGAAGGAGGGAGTCTTTTTTATTTCATTCCACATAATTCTTATGCTCATATAATTTTTCTCAATATAATAACTTGGTTCTTCAGAAATCCTACCGTACATGATACCTTGAAAATATTAGACACTCAATACTTTATTTGAATAAAAGATAACAATAGGTATTCAAAATACTATACCTCCATGACACCAGTTGAAGAATACGTAAAGAGCTATTACCACATCCCACTGAAATGTGACCTGATTCATGTCTGAAAGCAGGGAAAAGCTCCTTGTTCCCTTCTAGAGAAAAAATACAAAAAAGTTTAAATTTTAACATTTTAATAAAAGAATAAAAGGCATCACATTTTTTCCTAGCAATTATTATTATCTTTGATGAGAACCTCTGCTAAGGAAGAAAGGAGAGATGGAGAAAGGAGGGATGGAAGAAAGAAAGGAAGGAAATGGTAAAAAGTCACTAGTGTGTGAAGAGGTATAATATGGAGTAAAGCAAAAGAATGCCATTCAACACCCTTCAAAAATAACTATGAATTAGCTCAGTAGGACCTTTTGACCCTGGATATAATCCGGTTCCTCTTATCTGGTCTCTCTCTTCATAAATCTCCTTCTGCTCTAAATCCTGATGATGAACTTTTCTCCTGACCAGGTTATGCATCTATAAAGGCATTTAAAATGAAGAAAGATGAAGTGGATGAAGTGAGACAAATGCATATGTGTTGTCACCAGTAAAAAGGCATTTAAAATGAAGAAAGTTGAAGTGAGACAAATGCATATGTGTTGTTACCAGTTAAATTTACAGAAAGCTCACTCACCTCTGGAGAGCTCAAAAGAAGCATAATATAGAAATTGCCATGAGTTTACCACTGGAGTTACATTACTCAGGTAATCAGTTTCTTACATTATTAATAATTCAGTTATTCAATAATCAACATTATTCACTTTTTTATTTGTTTAGTTAAACCTTGAGCCTTTAACATACAACAACAAAACAAAGTTCATAACTCATCAAATAGCATAAAATATCTGATAACATTTTTAAAAACTGGGGTTCTCATGACTCATGAAATAGGGATCCCTTTCATAAGTTGTTAACAATAGTAGGTGTCATCTTTATAAATAATAGTGAAAACAAGCCCTAAAATATTTCAGAAGTTAACTACTCACCTACTATGCACAATAAATACTAAGGTGATGTGATGTCAGACAATATTATAGATTCGACTATCATCCGTATTATTTACTGTATAAAATACCACAAGAACTTATAAGAGAAAATAACTTTGCCCATGTATTTCCAACAGGAAATAGAGCTGTGTTTAAGTATTTTGGATGCTCATTTTCTCTTTACCTTTCAGTCCGTTTGAAGCACATAATTCCACCTCAGAGCCAGGCCAACGTCCCGTCTTCTTTCCCCACTGCCTGCCTGTCAGTGATCACTTCAGGTTCTCAGCGATGAAGCAAGTGGAAATGTCAGCAAAGCCCTGACCTACATTTCAGATTCTTGAAGAGGAACTCACACTGTCCAATTCAAAATGACTGGCTCTCATGTCACTGTTTGGGAAAACCCAGATTACTGAAAGTGAACTGCTCTCTCAGCACTTTTTGTTTTCTCAGCCTAATTTAGACTCACCTATCTCATCCAAACAGTAGAACACATATACATGCTCTGTCAAAATCTCTGACACCAAACACATGATGCTTAGTTTTAATTTGCAACATTGATATTAATTATAAATTTGTTTCTTAAGAAAAATTTTAAATGCTACTGTTGACCATTAATTTATTGTTTTAATATTTATTGTTGAAAGTATTACATATGCCCTCCTTTTCTCCCATTGACTCCTTCTAGCCTGCCCCCAACCCCACCACAGGCCTTCACCACCCTATTGTCTGTGTCCATGGGTTATGCATATATATATGCATACAAGTTCTTCGGTTGATCACTTCCCATCCACCCACCCTCCCCTGCCTTCCCTCTGAGATTTTTCAGTCTGTTCTATGCTTCTATGTCTCTGGATCTATTTTGTTGATCAGTTTATTTTGTTCATTAGATTCCACATATGAGTGAGATCATGTGATACTTGTCTTTCTCTGACTGGCTTATTTCACTTAGCATAATACTCTCCAGGTCCCTCCTTGCTGTCTCAAAGGGTAAGAGATCCTTCTTTTTCACTGCTGCATAATATTCCAGACCATTAATTTATTTAACAAGCATTTTTTAGTAGTACTTTGTGCCAGGTATTGTTCTGGGCATTAAAAGTATAATGGTTATTGATTATAAAACAGTTCCTGTGTTGTATTGTGTACAGTGATTAAATTACAGATCAGTTGCTTTAAACTATGGTTCACAGTTTAGCAGGATTCTACAAGCTAATAAAAAATTTTACCAAATATTTGCTTGGCTTATAGTAGGCCTCACTGGGGGCCTTTCCTGGCATGCCTTTTCTTCCTGCCTCCTCTGTGTGTCCTACATGCACATCCTTTCACTTTAATACACTTCTTTCTATTTGTAAATGATGATTAATTTTACTTGTTTCCTCTACTGCAAACTTCTTGAAGTCAGAAACTCCACACTGTCTTTTTAATTTTTGTATCTTTAGTAACTCACACATTAGAATACTCTAGAGCAGTGGTTCTCAACCTTCTGGCCCTTTAAATACAGTTCCTCATGTTGTGACCCAACCATAAAATTATTTTCGTTGCTACTTCATAACTGTAATGTTGCTACTGTTATGAATCGTAATGTAAACATCTGATATGCAGGATGGTCTTAGGCGACCCCTGTGAAAGGGTCTTTCGACCGCCAAAGGGGTCGCGACCCACAGGTTGAGAACCGCTGCTCTAGAGGAAGACTTAACTGATTCCTATGCTTAGATTCATTCTCGATAATGCAGTCTGAATTTCTGTGGGTAGAGGCTGGGCATTGACATTGTTTAAAGCCCTCCTCTCCCAGGTGATAGGATGAGCAGTTAGAGTTGAGAACCACTGGAATATACAACAAATAAGATTACTATTTTTAAAGCCCACACAGAAGAAATGACTACCAACTGGGTTTTAATGATTTGTAACAATTTTCCAGCCTGTGAAGGAGCGTGTGTAGGAAAACATTTCACAAGAACAAAATTTGCGAGTAATATAGATGTATGGGACTGGCAAGCATTTCTCCAGGTTGAGAGGAATAAGATTTGAGCTGGAAAATTAGGTAAATGGCAAATTGTAATAGGCCTTGTATTCCTGCTAAGTATTTTAACCTTTATCTTGATGTCAGTCAAGAGATAGCAAAGGTTGTTAAATATGAATAACATAATTACATTGGATTTTAGAAAGGTAATTCTAATTAGTGGAGAGAATGAACTGAAGATAAAGAGCCCAGTTAGGAGCCTGGCTGGAGTGGCTCGGTGATTGAGCATCAACCTATGAATCAGGACATCATGGTTCAATTCCTGGTTAGGGCACATGCCCCCAAGTTGCGGGCTTGATCCCTATATGGGAGTGTGCAGAAGGCAGCTGATGAGTTATTTTCTCTCATCATTGATTTTTCTATCTCTCTCTCCTCCCTTCCTCTCTGAAATCAATAAATATATACATATTTTTTAAAAGAGCCTAGTTAGGAGGCTAATGAAAATCAAAAGCTGATGAGGATCTAAAGCAAAGCAAAGGCAGCAAGAACTGAGAGGAGAACATAGAACTGAGAGCTCTGTAGAGGCAGGTTGGACAGGCTGTTGTGACCAATGAAGAAATGGTGACTTCTGGCATCGTGCAGTCAACAATGCGTGTGGGAAGTGAAGGATTCAGGTCACAAAGAATGACTCTGGTGACTAGTTTTGCTGACCCAATAGATAATGACATTAACTGAGCACACAAAAGGAGGAGAGATTGTGGGGAAATTATGAATTTAGTTCTGAGCATGTTGATTTTGGGATGCTTAGCGTATATTCAGAGAGAACTATCTAATAGGCTGTTGTAGACATTGGTAAACTTGGGAGAAAAGTTTGAATTGGAGATCTAAATTTGGATGATTTCAGCATATCAATAGTATTGAAACTAAAATTAGAATAAGACTAAGCCCTGGCCAGGTACTCAGTTGGTTAGAGCGTAGTCCTGATACACCAAGGTATGGGTTTGATCCCCTCTCAGAGCACATATAAGAAACAACAATTAGCCTGGCATGGCTCAGTGGTTGAGTATTGACCTATGAAGTAAGAGGTCACAGTTCAATTCCCTGTAAGGGCACATGCCCGGGTTGCAGGCTCAATCCCCAGTAGGGGGCATGCAGGAGGCAGCCAATCAATGACTCTCATCATTGATGTTTCTATCTCTCTCCCTCTCCCTTCCTCTCTGAAATCAATAAAAATATATTTTTAAAAAGAATCAACCATTGAATGCATAAATATAAACACTTGTAACAAAAAATAGACATTTCTTTCTGTTTCTCATCAATAAATAATTTTTTTCTTTTCAATATAGAAAAATAAGAGGATTCAAAGAGAACACTTAGAGCAATAAGTGGTGGCCAGAACCAGAAAATGTTGACCCAAAAGAAAGAAGAAATATAAATAGTGTGGGGGCTGGTGGTGGTTCTTACCATCTTTTCAATAAAAATTTTATTATTTTTTAAAAATATGTTTTTATTGATTTTTTTAGAGAGAGAGGAAGGGAGAGGGATAGAGAGATAGAAACATCAATGATGAAAGAGAAACATCATCCAGCGGTTACCTCCTGCATGCCCCATACTGGGGATTGAGCCCACAACCTGGGCATGTGCCCTGATCAGGAATCAAACCAGTAACCTCTTGGTTCATGGGTCAATGCTCAACCACTGAGCCACATCAGTGGGGCATCCTATATAATAAGAGGCTAATATGCAAATCAACCAAATGGTGGAACAACAGTAGCTATGACGCGCACTGACCATCAGGGGGCAGACGCTCAATGCAGGAGCTGTCCCCTGGTGGTCAGTGTGCTCCCACGGGGGGGGCACTGCTCAACCAGAAGCCAGGCTCACAGCTGGCAAGCACAGTGGCAGTGGCGGGAGAGCTAAGTGCAGTGACGGTGGTGCTAAGGATGTCCAACTGCCAGCTTAGGCCCACTCCCCCAGGGCTCCTGGATTGTGAGAGGGTGCAGGCCAGGCTGACGGACCCCCTGAGGGCAAGAATTTTATGCACCAGGCCTCTAGTACTGTATATAGTTCTTTAGCCCATTTTTATTGGTTTGTTGTTTTTTTTATTATTGCATTTTGAAAGTTATTTACATGTTTTGAAAAACCAGTTCTTTATCAAATATGTGTTCTGCAGCTATTTTCTCCTAGTTTATGGCTAATCTTTTTATTTTCTTAATGATGTCTTTGAGAGCAGAAGTTTTTTGTTATTGTTGTTTTTTAATCCTCACCTGAGGATATTTTTCCATTGATTTTTAGAAAGAGTGGAAGAGAGAGGGAAAGACAGAGAGAAACATTGATGTGAGAGAAACACATCAACTGGTTGCCTCCTGCATGAGCCCTGAACAGGGCCTGGGCTGGGGAGGAGCCTGCAACCAAGGTACATGACCTTGACCAGAATCAAACCCAGGACCCTTCAGTCTGCAGGCCAACACTCTATCCACTGAGCCAAACTGCTCAGGACAGAAGTTTTTAATTTTAAGTTCAATTCATTTACTATTTTAATGATTCATATTACTTTTTGTCTTGCAAGACTCTGCTCACATTTTCATCAATAGGTCAACACATAATCTGGTTTTATGTGTGTTTCTGGTTAAAGACACCTTATTTAATCTATATGGTTGACTAATTAACATTAAACTTTGGGCCAGTAACACTGTCATTCATGTCTGAACGAAGCCCATCTAACATACATATTTTCTTTGTGATGTACATTGTAGACTTGTACTTAGAACTTTAGGACTATACTTGGGAGTCATTTTAAACAGCAAAATCACCAACAAAAAGCATAAAACGTAAAAAAAAAAAAGTAGCACTAAAGAGACTGAAAAGACTCTTATTTACAGTGTAAGAGCTGAAACGACTCTTTTGCATTCTCCAATGTACTGTAGACTGTATGTGCAATGAAAGTGAAGAGTAATTTTGATGATTGACTGTGCCACCCTGCCTTTCTGTTGTTATAAGCCTAATACAAGGCTGCACCTTCCTTTGGTGCCCCCTCTGTGTCAACATTCACTGTGCCAGGGGCTATGACTACAGAAGAGGATGTTAATGGCTTTCCAGGATCCTGAAATGGGAAAGAAGATGGTATTTTAAAAGTACGATAGGACAGAATAAAATGCTAATGGAAAGATATGAAAACAGTTACTAGTATATACAGATAAAAATATACAACAGCCTCAGGTCACACTCTTTCGAGCTTCAGCCCTGTGTGCCAACTCCTGTAGAGCAAAGCTTACCTGATCTGGGTCAATGACTCAGGCTCAACTTCTTGCCTGTTGCCTCCTGTTTGATCTCACACCTGTGACTCTGCACTTGATTTTATGATACCAGCATCCCTCTTTCAAGTGCCTCTCCTGCTACCCTGTCATCCTCCAATTGGTGTGTGCTGCCACACTGTACCCACTTTACTTCACCAACCGCTCACTGGCCCTGCCCTACTTTTCCATGCTCACAACTCTTACTATTCATTTAAGAAAACTTGTTATCAAAAGTGTTGGACTTGTTTTTCTAACTTCATGGCTTAAACTTGAAGTTGTAAGTTTTAATTGTCTTAAGGATAATTTTACTTGGAAGGACGCATTCTTCAAATAAGCCAGATAAATGAGGCGTCGCTTTATTTTATTAATTATCTTAACCACTGAATTAATAACCCATTATTCATAAAGAGTTATGTAGACTCTAGAAAGAGAAATAAACACCATAAATCCTTTGACTCATCCAAAGAATGGTGCCTACATGCAGCTGCTTGATGCTTCTCGGCATCAAACGCCTTATGGCTCCTCCAGCTCTGTTGGAGAAACAGGTGCTACAGGCTGAATCATCATCATTTCCTGTGAGATATGCAAACTCTTATTTCCTATGAGTTTTTTAGAAACTTAAGAACTCTAAGAAGTGTGGGTGAGTTCAAAACCTTCAACGTACAAATCTAGCTCTTCAAGATTGCATGCGTACTTCAAAGGTCAATTTCCAGGTTCTCAAATTCGACATGTGCCCTTTCTCAAATTTGCTTTCTCTGAGAATGAGCCTGGGTTCACAGTCATCTTTCTCTCACTTCATAAAAAAATGGCATCCTCCACCCCAAATCTCAGCCATGTGCAGTACCCTGGATATACTTAGCTCCAGGGTACCAAACAAATGGAAATATTGATTTTAGGAAGGTGCCCTTGCATAATTAATCAAGAGCTTTAAACTTATAAAGCTGTATTCTTTATCTGACATATATATTTTTTAGAAAAGTGAAGCTTATTAAAATACTTGTGTTTCAGTTCATGTTGAGATACTCAGAATTTTAGTCAATTTGGGGATATTTGGGACCACTTTGGAATAGTCTGAAACTGGGATCAGAAGCAACATGGTTATGGTTATCCTCCTAAATGCAAAGGAGATTTTTGATGGACTATCACATTTTTTCTAGACACATTGGATAAAATTCATGTAAAAATCGTACTTGATTTCTTTACTAGATTTGCTGTAGTAATAAGATAGTTAAAGGCATATTTGTTCCTATTACAGCTTAGTCTCACTTATTTCATCTTATAAGATGTTCAATAATTTCCATTTCCTATATAAAAGGAAGTAAATTTATTTGACTTATGTTTCATATTTTAAATATAAATTTAAAATTATGTAAAGGAGTGCATAATTTTAAAAGCCTTTTTAAAGGTACATAAGGAAAACATTTAGACCATTTCATTAGATAGAGCTCAACTATATAAGCCAAACAAAAAGACAAATGTGGAAAAAATACAACAAAATATCAGAGTAGTTTCTTTGGATTATAGAATTATGGTTATTTTTTCTTCCTTTTGCTTTTTTTTTTAACTTCCTACTTTTTAGGATGAATATATGTGACAATTTTAAAACACTTAAAAAATATTAAACACATTAAGTAATGAGGAAAACTTTAAAGGAAGAAATATAAATAGGAAGTTCCTTCCTGGTCAGTTCTAACATATGAGACATCTGGAGGGAATTAGTGATTTGTCTACTGCTTACACATTTTACTTATGCAATTTAACTGTAAGTAGAGGGGAGGAGAGGGGGTTTATTCCATTAAACTCTCCTTCATTCTTCTATTATCCCCTTCAAAATAGACCTTGAGCCTTTAGTGACTCAAAAAAAAAATTCATATAATTTTTTAAATTGATGAATAATTGACAATACTGTATATATTTAAAGTGTATAACATGATGATTTTGTATATGTATACATATGTGAAATGTTTACCACCATCAAGCTAATTAACACATCAATTATCTCACATAGTTAGCTTTTAATTTTTTTATGGTAAGAACACTTCACATCTACTCTCTTAGCAAATTTCAAGTATACAATACAGTATTATTAACTATAGTGACCATGCTATACATTAGATACTCAGAATTTATTCATCTTATAACTAAGTTTGTACCTTCTCACCAACATCTCCCCATTTCCCCCACCCCCTGCCCGACTTAGCATAATGCCCTCAACATTCATTCATGTTGTTACAAATGGCAGAATTTCCTTCTCTTTGTGGCTGAATAATATTCTATTGTGTGTGTATATATATAATTTTCTTTATCCATTCATCTATTAACAGACACTTAGATTGTGTCCATGTCTTGGCTATTGAGAATAATGTGGCAATGAACATGGGCGTGCAGGTATACCTTGGAGATATTGCTTTTGCTTTCTTTGAATATATTCCCTGATTGCTGGATCAGATGGTAGTTCTATTTTTAATTTTTTGAGAAACCTCCATACTATTTTTCATAGTGCTTATTCCAATTTACATTCCCACTAACAATGTACAAGGGTTTCTTTTTCTTCACATCCTCACCAACATATCTTTTGGGGGGAAATGTCTATTCAGGTTCTTTGCCCATTTTTTTAAAATAAACTTTATTGATTTTTACAGAGAGGAAGGGAGAGGAATAGAGAGCTGGAAACATCGATGAGAGAGAAACATTGATCAGCTGCCTCCTGCACACCCCCTACTGGGGATGTGCCCACAACCAAGGTACATGCCCTTGACCAGAATCAAACCTGGGACCCTTTAGTTCGCAGGCTGATGCTCTATCCATAGAGCCAAACCGTTAGGGCGCTCATTTTAAAATCAGATTCTTTGGCTACTTTGCTGTTAAGTTGTATGAATTCCTTATATTTTTTGGATATTAACCCCTTATGAGATATACGATTTGCACTATGAAAAATAGTATGGAGGTTTGCCGGGGGTCTTGTCCGAGCATCTAGAAGGGTTCAGGAATCTGGAGAAGGGGCTGCTGTAAATTAACCAAGAGTCCAGAAACGAAACATAAATTTGGAAGTCATTTTGTGGAGCCAGAGAAGACTTAGCTAAAGGAACCAAGTTCTCTTGAATATCCGGACCCCTTGCTCTTTATTAACACAATTTGTCCTAAGGCAAGGTAGATATACACATCAAAGGCCAAGGTTTAGTATACAGAAGCATTGTTGGATTGGGGGAACTGCCTATGGCTATTCAGGTGTTTGGCCAGTAGGAGGCAATAACGTAGATTAAAATGCCCTCAGCTGTCTGGCAGCAAGCAATCATTTATGCATCCTTTTCAGGTTTGGGGAAATGCCCTCAGCCATTCCAGATGATTCAGCCCTGCTGACATGCTGGAATTGGCTTCTGGCAGAGGTTTCTCAAAAAATTAAAAATAGAACTATCATCTGATCCAGCAATCCCACTTCTGGGAATATATTCAAAGGCAGCCAAAGCACTATCTCCAAGATATACCTGCATGCCCATGTTCATTGCCACATTATTTGCAAAAATTTTCTCCCATGTAGTAGGTTGCCTTTTCATTTTTTTTTTTTGTTTCTTTTGCTGTGCAGGAACCTTTTAGTTTGATGTAGTCCTACTTCCTTAATTTTGTTTTTGTTCCCTTTGCTTTCGGTGCTATATACAAAAAATCATTGCCTAGGGGCCAATATCAAGGAGCTTTTTTCTCTTTTTTATTTCCTCTGGAGCTTTATAGTTTCAGGTCTCAACTTAAGTCCTTACTCCACTTTGAATTAATTTTTGTGAGTGGTATAAGAGGTTTAATTTCATTCTTTTGCATATGGATATCCAGTTTTCCCAGCACTATTTATTGAAGAGACTATCCATTCCCCAATATGTGTTGTTTGTACCTTTGTCAAATATTAGTTGACCATATATGTATGGATTTATATCTGTGCTCTCTATTCTGTTCCATTCTCTATTTTTATGCCAATACCATACTATTTTACTTACTATAGCTTTGTGATGTAGTTTGAAATCAGGAAATGTAATGCCTCCAGCTTTGTTCTTTTTTCTCAAGATTATTTTGACTATTTTACTTGTTTGTTTGTTTTAGGGAGGTATGGGGTTCAATACAGATTATAGAACTTTTGTTTTTTCTGTGAAAAATTCTATTGGAATTTTGCAGGGATTGCATTGAGTATGTATATTGCTTTGGATAGTATGGAAATTTTAACAGTATTAATTCTTCCAATCCAAGAACATGGAATATCTCTCCATTATTTGGGTCCTCTTCAATTGCTTTCATTATTTTCTTACAGTTTTTACTGTACAGGTCTTTCATAATCCTGGTTAAATTAATCCTAAATATTTTATTGTTCTTGATGCTATTGTAAATGTGACTGTTTTCTTAATTTCTCTTTCAGATAGTTCATTGATATTTCATATATTGATTTTTTTATCATGAAACATTGGGTGAATTCATTAGTTCTAATAGTTTTTTAGTGGAGTCTTTAGGGTTTTCTATATATATGATCATGTCATCTGCAAAAAGAGAGTTTTACTTCTTCTTTCTCAATTTGAATTTCTTTTCTTTCTTTTTTTTACCTAATTACTCTGGTTTGGACTTCCAGTACTATGTTAATAGAAGTGATGAGAGTGGGCATCCTTGTCTTGTTTCTGATCATACAGGAAAAGCTTTTAGCTTTTTAATGTTGAGTATGATGTTAGCTGTGGGCTTGTCATAAATGGTCTTTATAATATTAAGGTTATTCCTTCTATACCTAATTTGTTGAGAGCTTTTACCATGAAGGGATGTTGAATTTTGTCAAAAGCTTTTTCTGGATCTATTGAAATTATCATTGTTTTTATCCTTTATTTTGTTACTGTGGCATATAAAATTTATTTTTTTATCACACTTATTGATTTGCCTATTTGAACTAGCCTTGCATATCAGGAATAAACCCCACTAGATCATAGTTTACAACCTTTTTAATGTGTTGTTTAATTCTGTTGAGGATTTATTTCATCAGAGATATTGGTCTGTAATTTTCTTTTCTTGTAGTGTCCTTGTTTGGTATCAGGACACCAAAAAGATTTGTTGCCTGTAAAATAAGTTTGAAAGTGTTATTTCCTCTTTGATTTTTGGAAGAGTTTAATAATGATTGGTATTGATTCTATTTAAATGTTTGGTAGAATTCACCAGTGAGGCCATCTGGTCCTGGACTTTTCTTTGTTGGGAGATTTTTGATTACTGATTCAGTCTCCATACTATTAATCAGTCTGCTCAGACTTTCTATTTCTTCATGATCAGACTCGGTAGGTTGTATGCTTCTAAGAATTTACCCATCTTGTCTAGATTATTCAATTTGTTGGCATATAATTGTTCATCGTAGTCTCTATGAGCAATTGCTAATTTGAGTTTCAGGCAGATAGAACAGTTGAGGGACAGGAAGAGGGTTGAAAAAGAAGCTCTAGGGTGCATTAGAGGTCCCATAGGGAGGCCACTGTGAGAGGAGCAAAGTAAGGAAGGGGAGAACAATGGGAATTAAGTCAGATGAAAATGAGTTCAGAGAAGTAACTGTAGCCAGGGGTGGTGGGCAAGTGTAAGACTCTAGAAGGCCTTCAGCTCTTCTGATAATTGAGTTAAGCCATTGGGGAGTTTTAAGTGGAGAAATGATAATGATTTGACTCCAAGGATTTTGTTCTAAGCAACTAGAAAGTTTGGATAAAGTGACCATTAATTGAAGTGTGATAAAACTTGAAGAGGAAAATACTTGCTGAGGAATGGGGAAGGGATTGAGGAATTTGTGTTGAGACATGTTAAGTTTAGAATGACTACTCTGCTTCCAGATAGAGATGTTGAATAGGCAGTTGGTCATATCAGTCTATTCAGAAAAGAGATACAGGCAAGATATAAAAATTTGAGTTTCATCTACACATTGATGAAATTTAAAGTCATAAAAATGGGTGACTTTAACAAGAAAATAGATATAAACTAGGAATAGAAGAGGAAAGAAATCCTAGGACTGAGCCCAGAACATGCCTATGTAAAAAAATCAGGAAAAACAAACCAAGGCAAATTTTCTAATAACTTAAGAAAGTCACCAGGAAATGTATTTATTCATTATTGAGGGGGAAAAAACCTAACTACAAATAACAAAACTAAAGAACTTTGATGCTAAAATAGACTTTAGCATAAAGGATGACCAAATTCAACCTGTTGGCCTTTTGGCAGCAAACACTTTGACATTTAAAAAACTAGCTGACTGAGTCATTCATCCAATTTTAGATTAGAGTTTTAATTTCAAATTATGGGCAATGATTGAAATATGAATCTTCAGTATAAAGTAGGTGAATTAGTGTAAGTATGGGGTTGCTCAGACAAAAGAGGGATCGAGTTTTAACTCAGGGGTTTGGGTGGGGCACCACTCAATTCAGAAATATTTATTGAGTGCTTATTATGTGTTAAACACTTGATAGGATAATTTGGGAAATACAGTTATGAATAAAAGACACAGTCTTTTTCTTCAAAAAGAGTACAACAGAAAAGAAGAATAAGGTAAGTAAAATGTGATAAGAGCCATAGTGAGGCAGAGAGATATTTCATGGAAATTCAACCTAATGAAAGTGATTCTCCATTGGGAAAATCTTAGAAGGCTCCATAGAGGACATGGCATTTAAGATAGCCTCTAAAATAAGGGTAGGATCGGATTTTGTCAGGTAAAGGGTATGATATGGGCAAAGGCCCTGGAGTGGGAGTATGTTCCACTCATGGGTGTTCATGTACCAAAACCATTGCTATTGTACTGTACTATTTTCTCTCATTGTTTTCTCCCAAACAGGGAAGCAGAGAGTGCATAAACAATTATTAGTTTGAATTCATAAAGAAAATATGCATATATTTGTACGCCCATGTTCATTGCAGCATTGTTCACAAATACCAAGAGGTGGAAGCAATTTAAATGTGTATCAGTGGATGAACCCATAAAAAAAGGTGGTATAAATTTCAAAGGGGAGATGGGGGTAGGAGGAGGGGGAGGAGAGATTAACTGAGGAATTTATATGCATACTAGAGGCCAGGTGCACAAAAATTTGTGCACTCAGGAGGGTCCCTCAGCCCGGCCGGTGCCCTCTCGCAGTCTGGGACTCTCGGGGAATGACCATCTGCTGGCTTAGGCCCGCTCCCCGGGGGATTGGGCCTAAGCTGGCAGTCAGACATCCCTCTGGCAGCCCAGGAGCCCTCGGGGGATGTCCACTTGCCAGCGGGGAGGAGGCCTAAGCTGCAGTCGGACATCCTTAGCACTGCTGAGGAGGTGGGAGAGGCTCCCACCACCACCGCTGTACTGGCAGCCGTCAGCCTGGCTTGTGGCTGAGCTGAGCTCCCCCTGTGGGAGCACACTGACCACCAGGGAGCAGCTCCTGTATTGAGCGTCTGCCCCCTGGTGGTCAGTGTGTGTCATAGTGACCGATCATTCCCAGTCATTCTGCTGTTAGGGTCAATTTGCATATTACCCTTTTATTATATAGGATAGAGGCCTGGTGCATGGTTGGGGGCTGGCTGGTTTGCCCTGAAGGGTGTCCCAGATCAGGGTGGCAGTCCCTGCTGGGGTGCCTGGCCAGCCTGGGTGAGGGGCTGATGGCTGTTTGCAGGCTGGCTACAGCCCCTTCACAGGGGGTCACCCTGGGGTGCCTGGCCAGCCTGGGTGAGAGGCTGAGGGCCATTTTCAGACTGGCCACACCCCCTTTAGGGTGGGGGTCCCTGCTGGGGTGCCTGGGCAGCCTGGGTGAGGGGCTGATGGCTGTTTGCAGGCTGACCAAGGCCCGCAGTGGGGACCCTCACCCCATGAGGGTGTGGCCATCCTAGGTGAGGGGCTGATGGCTGTTTGCAGGCTGGCCACAGCCCCTTCAGGGGGGGTCACCCCTGGGGTGCCTCACCAGCCTGGGTGAGGGGCTGATGGCTGTTTGCAGGCTGGCCACGGCCCCCAGCCACCCAAGCTCCCAGTGGAGGCTGGCTGGAAGCAGGTATCTGGAATTTGTTTATCTTCTATAATTGAAAATTTGTTGCCTTTAGCGGAGGCCACAGCCGGCTCAGGGCTGGCGGGAAGCTTGGCTTCCTCTATCACCCGGGCAACCAAGCTTGCTCCAGCTCCGTGGCTGCCGGCCGCCATCTTTTTTGGGTTAATTTGCATATAGTCGCTCAGATTGGCTGGTGGGCATGGCTTAGGGCATAGCGAAGGTATGGCCAATTAGCATCTTTGTCTTTTGTTAGTGTCAATAGGCATAGCCCATGGACACAGACAATAGTGTGGTGAAGGATTGGGAGCGGCAGTTGCAAGGAAGAGGGGGTCAATGGGAAAAGAAAGCAAAAAAAAACAAAGGAGACATCTGTAATACTTTCAACAATAAAGATAAATTTAAAAAGTAAAAAATTTTAAAACCAAGAAAGTTAATATTAGTTCATTAGGTATAACAAATTCACCATGGGAAAAGAAAGTGATATATACATACAATGCAGCACCTAAAAAGAAGAAAATCCTGTCATATATTATAACATTGATAAGCTTTAAGGATGTTATGCTAAGTGAAATAAGCTGGTCACAAAAAGACAAATACTGCCCTGGCCGGTTTGGCTCAGTGAATAGAGCCTCAGCCTGTGAACTGAAGGGTCCCAGGGTCTATTCCAGTCAAGGGCACATGCCCGGGTTGTGGGCTCGATCCCCAGTGGGGAGCTTGCAGGAGGCAGCTGATCGGTGATTCTCTCTCATCATTAATGTTTCTATTTTTCTCTCCCTCTTCTTTCCTCTCTGAAATCAATAAAAATATTTTTTTAAAAAAACAAATACTGCATGATCCCACTTATATGAAATATCTAAAATAATCAAACTCATAGAAATAGAAAGTAAAATAGTGGTTGCAAGGAGTAGGGAGGAGGAAAAAAAGAGGAGTTGTTATTCAATGGATGATATAGTGTTTCAGTTTTGCAAGATGAAAAATTTCTAGAGATCTGTTGCTATATTGAACATTTATATTGAACTACTATATTGAACATTTAAAAATAGTTAAGATAGTAAATTTTATGTTATTTTTTCACCACGATAAAAAAAAAAAGTAATCAATTGTAGTGACTAAACCAAACCAGAATAGCTTCCTCAAACAGAAGGAATTTTTTGGTTAGAGAACCTAAGAAACAGTAAGCTGCAGCAGGACCTTTAAGATAACTGCAACAGGGATTCTAAAAAGCCCCTAGGTGTCGCCCTCCACCTGCTGACTCATCTTTTGCACTGTGAATCTGCTTTCTCAGACTGGCCAACTTGGCTGAGGTTAACTCCCAGGTTTTATACCTGAAACTTTCTGCCACAGAAGTGGCTGACGTTGTCCTTCCAAGTTCAAAATATTGAGAAGAGCTCTAAGTGGCCCAGTTGGCCTCTGGACAAACTGATGACAGGATCTTGTAAAAAAAAAAAATCTTATAAGGGGTCAGGTCTTGTAAGAAGAACCTGGTAAGTCCTATGGGAACCATATGATTGGGAGTGGAATAGGATGGAAGGTATATCAGTTAGCCATTACCACTTTAATGTTGTACAGCGAAGTGCCCCAAACTAGTGGTTTAAAACAATTGTCATTGATTTTCATGGATCTGCATGTTGTTTGGGGGCAGCTCTACTTCAGACTGTGGTGATAGGGGGCTATATTCCATACATTGGTCATCCTCCTTCTGGGAGCAGTAAGCTGGCCAGGGTACATGGGAGACCTCTGAAGTTTAGGCTCAGAGCCATTCTAACCCATATCATTGAAACAGGAATTTTTAGGGGTGAAAAAGACAGGTTTTAGGAAATTTTAGAAATTAAGGGGACCATGGAAGAAACACAGGGCTGCAGAGCAGCAGAAGGTATATCTCCATAGTATAGGGAAGCTGAGAAGCTGCGATAGCTACATTTCCATAGAATGGGGGAGCTGGGAACAGCAGAAGGTCTATGTTTACAAAAATAAAGGGAAGGAAGCCCTTCATCCAGAAGGAGGAGAAGAAAGCCCAAAGGGGATAGGAAAACAATAAGGAAGGAGGGGGGAAAACCTCACGTGTCCTATGTGAGGTTCGACCTTTGAGCTCAGAAGTTACTATAGTAACCAGTCCAAGGAAATAGTGACCAATCAGAGGGGATATCAAGGCACCGAGCTCTGCAGCCTTTATAAGCCGTAGGGAAAAGGAACTCAGTGGGACTCTTCCCCCTCCCCACGTGGGAGTCTGTGCTGTGAAATTCTTTCCCCCCTGAACCATGTGGGAGTCTGTACTTGTTCTTCAATAAATTTCCACCTTTTCTATACCACCTTCCGTCCGTGGATTCATTCTTTGACACCACCAGACAAGAGCCAGGGAATCCGTCTGCCCAGGGGAATACAGAGTGTTCCAGTCCAAAAATTCCATTTCACCATGGATCAAAGCAAGTCACATGGCTAAGCACTTAAGTCAAGGGGAAGAGAAATACTCTCTGTTCATAGTGAAGCTTTAGTTAGAGCAGGATGTAGGTCAGTGATGGCGAACCTTTTGAGCTCAGTGTGTCAGCATTTTGAAAAACCCTAACTTAACTCTGATGCCGTGTTACATATAGAAATTTTTTGATATTTGCAACCATAGTAAAACAAAGACTTATATTTTTGATATTTACTTTATATATTTAAATGCCATTTAACAAAGAAAAATCAACCAAAAAAATGAGTTCGCGTGTACTCTCTGTTCATAGTGAAGCTTTAGTTAGAGCAGGATGTAGGGGGTGGGATAGGATGGGGATAAATCACTTAATTTAAAAGAGGGTGGGTGTGTGAAACAGTTCCCAGAGGAAGACTGAACGTTGGGCATACAAGATAATAAGTGTCCACTATAGTATTATTATGTAGATACAAACAGTAAAATATGAAGAAGTAGATATTATTCATCCTCATTAAAATAGAGAACAATTGGAAGAGAACTAGTTAACCCTTATAATGCAACAAGCACTCTACTAGGAATTGAATAGATATCATTTCGAAGGAGAATCAAAGTAGCTATTATTAACCTGAAATAATATAATTTTCCCCATAAACTCTTTTTTTAAATTTTTTATTAAGTTATTACATATGTGTCTTTATCCCCACATTACCCCCTACCCCCCCCACTCATGCCCTCACCCCCCTCTTGTCCATGTCCATTGGTTAGGCCAATGGTTCTCAACCTTCCTAATGCCGCGACCCTTTAATACAGTTCCTCATGTTGTGGTGAGCCCTAATTTCATAGTTACAAATTGAACATAATTAAAGCATAGTGATTAATCACAAAATCATTATGTAATTATATATGTGTTTTCCGATGGTCTTAGGCGACCCCTGTGAAAGGGTCGTTCGACCCCAAAAAGGGTTGTGACCCACAGGTTGAGAACCACTAGGTTAGGCCTATATGCTTGCATATAAGTCCTTTGGTTGATCTCTCTCCCTTACCCCCACCCTCCCCTACCTTCCCTCTGGATCTGTCCTTGTTCATCAGTTTATGTTGTTCATTATATTCCACAAATGAGTGAGATCATGTGGTATTTATCCTTCTCTGACTGGCTTATTTCACTCAGCATAATGCTTCTCCAGTTCCATCCATGCTGTTGCAAATGGTAAGAACTCCTTTTTTACTGCAGCATAGTATTCCATTGTGTAGATGTACCACAGCTTTCTAATCCATTCATCTGCTGATGGGCACTTAGGCTGTTTCCAAATCTTAGCTATGGTGAATTGTGCTGCTATGAACATAGGGGTGCATATATCCTTTCTAATTGGTGTTTCTAGTTTCTTGGGATATATTCCTAGAAGTGGGATCACTGGGTCAAATGGGAGTTCCATTTTTAGTTTTTTGAGGAAATT
Source organism: Myotis lucifugus (assembly GCF_000147115.1). Lineage (NCBI taxonomy): Eukaryota > Metazoa > Chordata > Mammalia > Chiroptera > Vespertilionidae > Myotis > Myotis lucifugus. The sequence goes on along the minus strand of NW_005871111.1, from coordinate 5,489,688 downwards.
CCAAACTGTTCTCCACAGTGGCTGCACCAGTCTGTATTCCCACCAGCAGTGCACGAGCATTCCTTTTTCTCCACATCCTCCCCAGCACTTGTCGTTTGTTGATTTGTTGATGATAGCCATTCTGACAGGTGTGAGATAGTACTGCATTGTCGTTTTGATTTGCATCTCTCGGATGATTAGTGACTTTGAGCATGTTTTCATATGTCTCTTGGACTTCCTTCTGTCTTCTTTTGAAAAGTTTCTATTTAGGTCCGTTGCCCATTTTTTGATTGGGTTGTTTACCTTCCTTTTGTTTAGTTGTATGAGTTCCCTGTAAATGTTAGTATACTGCCATCGAGTGGTGGGAGTTTTTAAAATAAGAGTATTTTTTCTCTGAAATTTCATTTTATTCTATTGACATTACACACACACACACACACACACACACACACACACACACACACACGGTTATTTATTGGTCCCTGTTGATGTCCTGCTCATATCCCCTCAGTCCACTCTGTGGTCACTTGCAGCTCCATGGAATTCCTTTATGTGCCAAGGGCATCTTACCTCAAGCAAGAGAACATATTCTTGCTTGTACCATAAAACCCTTCAAATCATTTTCTCTTATTTATAAAGAAATCACTTATTTGCTCTTTAAGGCTCTCCAACATATTCAATTTATTTCTCTCTCTCCCCCCTCTCTCTCTCCTTGATCTCTTCCTCCTACCTTGACAGAAACACTCCTCCACCCATTTGTCTGTTTTTTTCACTAGTGTACTCTGACTATAATAATTTTTTTTCTAATTTAGTTTGAGTATTTTTTACCAGTTTAAACTAATAAAACAGATTTCTTAGAACTTTTCTTTAAAGTAACAGAATCCTTTGCAAAATGTTTTGAATAAAAGTATATATTTTTAAAAATCATCTTAAACTGGTTTTCATTAGTGGTCCTAAAAAGTTGACAAAATGAATTTGGAATTATAATAATATTTTCAACTCTAAGTTAATCTAAGCAGAAATTCTATGTTCAGCTCAGCATCAGAGATTCTATTTTAATTCAGTTGGATGTATCCTCACTAGTTTTGAGCAATAAAAATGTTTACATCTGATTTTATGAGTCACAAGAGCAACTCATATATTATTTCTACTCCAGGATATAATCTGTATTTAGGAGTCTTGAGGTAAAAATTAATATGTCTTGCTCATTTCAGATTTTTCCTGCCTTAGGATCAAAACCAATTGCTTATATTGAATTTGTAAAATATCTTTGAGAGCAGATGAACTGGAGAGGTTCAAGCTTGTAGTCACAAAAAAGTGTCGTGGTCCTTCCCTCAGATAAAAGTGCCACAACCTGGACTAGAGAATAGAAGCATTTTAAAGAGATTACTATCGACGAAACCGGTTTGGCTCAGTGGATAGAGCGTCAGCCTGCGGACTGAAAGGTCCCAGGTTCGATTCCGGTCAAGGGCATGTACCTGGGTTGTGGGCACATCCCCAGTAGGAGATGTGCAGGAGGCAGCTGATCGATGTTTCTCTCTCATCTATGTTTCTAACTCTCTATCTCTCTCCCTTCCTCTCTGTAAAAAAATCAATAAAACATATTTTAAAAAAAAAACACACACACACACACACACAAAAAAGAGATTACTATCAAATTATCAACAATGTTCCTTTTGTCTATTCTCAGCTTTTCTATTTTTAATATAATAATTGAAATCATTAAGTTAATTTTGTAATCTTTAGCTTTGTGGATGAAAACAGGGTTCTACAAAAAGTAACCTCACAGAGTGACTTGATCATAGTTCCTAAATGGGCAGGCCATGGTGAGTTGTCATGCCCCAGGCATATAACTTCTTTAGTAAAAGATTCATCTTTACCTTAAGCCCTGTGCACTGTTTCTGTGCATGTACGTTAACAAGCTTTCTAAATGCCTCCTTTTGGGCCCCTCAGAAGAGAAACCACCCTCAAGAGAACACATAATTTTCTTAACTCTCCTGTCAAACAATCCCCACCTTGCTTTCTCCCACCTTCGTGTAATCTTCCTTACAGTCCCTACTAAATTCCAAATGCATAAAAGAAGCAGCAAACTGCCATTTTAAGAAGCATTTTCTCAGTCTATTGAGATCTTGCTTCCAGGCCTATCCTGTTTGGCTCAAATAAAGTTTTATAAAAATTCTCTTTAGGTTTGGATGTTCTTACCTTGACAGCTTTGTGTACTTTTGTAAAAACTTTTTTGAATGCCAAATGAAAAGACATTTCAAAATGTTTAAAAGAGGCTTTTGACTTTTCAAATCCCACAAGAAGAAAAAAATACTTTGGGCCATATGAAGTATTTGAATAACTTGGCTGCAAAAATAATACATATTTATATATAGTCTCTATGATGCATTAGTCTTTGTGCATTTAAAAAAATACAAAAGAGTACAAAGTAAATAAAGAATTTCAAAGGTATCATTTCACCCTAAAATACCATCTTTTAAGACTATTTTAGTACAGGTCTTTTCTGTGGACAGAGACCCTTACTTGATTTTGTTGTTTTTTTTTAAATCATTATATGTGTTAAAATCTTATCTGATTCTTTCAATTAACACAATATCATAAACATTTTCCTATATCTTTTAAATCACATTTAAAAGCTACATCACATGTGACATCCTATGGCTAGACAAAAATTTTGATAAGAAAATCTAAAAATAGTAGTAAAGATCATAGACTTTATGATTTTTTTAAATGAAATATTTTATTTGTTTGTTTGTTCGTTAATCCTCATTTGCAGATATTTTTTCCATGGCTTTTCAGAGAGCATAGAAGGGAGGGAGGGAGAGAAGGGAGAGAAACATCAATATAAGAGAGACACATAGACCAGTTGCCTCCGCAGGTGCCCCAACTGGGGTCAGGGAGCCAACCTGAAACCCAGGTATGTGCCCTTGACAGGGAATCAAACTCAAGAGCTTTCAGTGTGGAGATGTGGGGATTGCCGATGCTCTAACCGCTGAGTCACGCAGGCCAGGATGGCTTCATGATCTTGATCAGCATGCTTAACGTCTCTGAGTTCAAGTTTTAATCTATAAAATGAAGACTAACTGAGACAATATATCTGATATTCAGTACAGTATTTGACATGTAATAAATTTAATAGCTGGGATTTCAAAACTAAATAATAGATCATTGCTATTATTCTGCTTTTAATTTTTCACACCATTATAAAGAATGTTACATCAACATCATTGTTCCTAACTCTTTGAGAATTTCTATTATTAATTTCTAAATATAAATTCTTGGAAGTAGAATTGCTGGGTCAAAGATTATATATATTTTTGAAAGTTTTATATAAGTTGTAAATAAACATCCTAACAATTTACACTTCTGCCAATAGAGCATAGGTGTTCATAGGTCTCTGCTCCTTCCCCCTTCTTGCCAATACTGTGTAAGGGAAAAGTTATATTTTGTTGTTTTAATACATATAACTTTGAATATTTTATTGATATTAAAAATATAATTAATGGTCATTTATAGATATTCCTTTGCAAATGGACTATTTATATTCAATGCACTTTTTTTTCTTTGTGTTTATCCTGTTCTTAACAATTTGTAAGATTTTTAAGAATGCTCTATTTACACATATTGAGCAGTTTTCCAAGTTTAGCATGTTTGGAAATTTCGTTGTTTTTTTAACATGCAGAAATGTATAATATTTATGAAGTCAGGTCTAACAATCTGTTACTTTAACTATTGTGGTTTTGTGTGTATAGCAAGTAAAACATTTTAAGATGCTATCCAAAGAAATATACTTAAAGTTGTGGTCTTTATTAGGAGGCAAGAATTTAGAGGAAAGAAATTTAGTATTTAATAATTCAAACATTTGAGAATATGTATTTTCTTAGTACTGTAAAATCAGGTTTAAGTAGCACTTTCGAACTGTGTTGTGTGGACTTTGTGGGGGTAGGGAGAAAGTTAGGGCACAGAAACATAATGAAAGTTTTTAGTATCTGCTCTTTGCTAGACATTGTGCTTGGTTCTTCAGATTGCTAAATCATTTAATTCTCAGAATAGCCCTATGAGATCAGTAATCTACCCATTTTATGGTTTCCCTTCATTTGACAAATATTTGTTGAGCACAGTATTTAGACTTCATTTTGTAGAAAATGAAAAACAAATCCAAACTGGTCTATACATAAAGAGAGTTTATTTCATCGTGTAAACTGAAAAGGTCTAGCAATAACTCTAGCTTCAGTGGGAGCTTGACCCAGGGAATTTTGTATTGTTTGTTTGAATCTTTTTTACAGTCCAGAAGGTTCTAACTGTAAAATAGTGCTCTGCTTTCAAAAGTAACTTTTTAACTTGATATTGTTATTTTTAGTAAGGACTCAGACTCTAATGTGCTTATAGGGTTAGCCCTGCAACCTTGAAATTGTTCATTGATATAGCCAAGTCTTTGCAATGAGGCCTATGGATGACTTATGGTGAGAGTCACTGGGAGTTTTATTCTGCCCTAGTTGGCAAGTTCTCTATTTCATTGTGTTCTTTTTAAAAAAAAAAAACTGTCATTACTGAGCGAGTAATTGAGAACATGAACCCAAGTTTCCTTTGAAAATCATTTTACTGAATTTAGATTTGGCAAGAACCACATTTTAAAATAATTCACTCAATTTCATATTTCATCCCCCCAGTAAATCATCATGAATTAACATCATCTATTACAGATAAGCTGAGATTACTCCCCATAAAATGTTATAATTGGAAACATCTCCAAATTCAATTGTCATTTTCAGATCCTGGTTAGGTGCTGAGATTCAGAGGTGGGTAAGTCAATTGTTGCTTTCAATGAGCTTCAATAAAGTGAGAAAGAGATTTGTCAGAGAGTGAATCTCCATAGCATGATGCCAGGTTCTATGGTGAAGCACAGATATGCCTGAGGAAACGGCAGAGTGCATCCAGGGAATAGGAGTAGTAGAGTATTGCAGAAGACAGGATATGGTAGGAGACTAACTGGAAAGGCAGACAGCCAGATCCTCGACAGTCTTTTCTTGAAACATCTTGTATGTCATCTGAAGAGTTTATGAGTTATTCTGCAGGTGATGGGGAGCAAGTCGAGGTTTGTGGCCTGGAGCTGGATTTAATCAGTGTCCTGTTTAAGGAACACAGTTCTGATGGCATTTTGAAGGATCAATAATTGAGAGATAAGGAGGGGAAGGATAAGGAGACAGTACAGTACAATAACCTAGGGGAGGGAAAGTGAAAACCAGAAGGTCTGAAGGAAGACGATGGCAATGGAAATAAAAGTAAGGATTTGAAAGGTCTTGTCCAGTTGGGGTCAACATTGCCTCATTGTTCATGGAATTATGTGAAAGACTGTTGACTCATTCTGACCTCAAGATTCTATGAGTTAGTCTTCTCTGACCACAGAAGAACCCTATACTCTCAGAAGAAGGCGTTTTCCCACAACTCTAAGTATATGTAAGAATGCTTCAGACATATCTCTACATATTTAAGAAGTGAGATCATCTTTCCCACCCACCTATTATATCAGTTGAAATGAAGATAATTAGATCTATTTACTTAAGCACAAACTAATTTTGTTTTTTTGTGAGTTTCCAGTTTGGAAACAAAGTAATGCTTATCACAGTAGTCTCCCTAAATAGGAGGCCTACACTTGTGCTTTATAGGACAGCACATTCTAGTTTCTGTTCACTGACCTCAGAATAAGAATTTAATAGAAAACTGAGAAGTAAAACTGTGAGAAAACTAGAGAAGGAAAGGAAGCAAGATAATCAAATGACATGGTACAGAAGATACTGAATTGCCATATCAAAATAGAAGATACTGACTTGCTGAATAAATTCTTATTGTTTCCTAAGTTACAAGGATTTAGAGTAATTGAAGAAATATACTGTGAAGGAAAAAAGTAGGCCATCAGATACATGGATATCATTGGTGATTGCATGTGGCAGGTATGATGAAAAAAAACAAAATGACATACAGCTGAAGAACATGCATTTTGCAGCACTAATAGATAATATCACATATCTTATTCCTTACTTGTAAGTATATCATTACTTATATTTATTTTATTTGCCAAACATTTATATGTTGCCAGGACTGACCAATAGACCCTGAGTGACAGATGAATGGATTACTCTGACATGATGTTTGCTGTGAAAGAGAGGGCTAAGGGACTGCCTGGCTAAAGGAACCAGACAACCTCAATTGCCTGCCTCATTAGGCTTTTATTGTAATAGCAGTTTGAAATAAAGTTTATCTTTTAGATACAATCAGTAGGGTAAGTAATATTGGGAGGACACATGTGTCTGTAATGTCCTTTAAGTAAGGACACCTAAAGATTAAGCATAAGGATTCCAGTAAACACCTGGGGGTCTGCATTCACACAGACTTGTTTGGAAAGGTCAAGGGATAATTAGGGGCACCACCTTTGGTACTCCCCTAAGTCTCACCTAAGTCGGAATCCCCATAAACAGGGCAGATGGCCTTCCACACACTTCCCTTTTTCTCCGAGTGTCCTCCTTACAAACTTTCCAACCAAGTCTCATGCTTCCCCACAATATGTTACTTATATTCACTCAATTAAACCTCATAACAACCCCATGAAGTATGTACTTTTATTATTCCCATTTTACAGATGGGGCAACAGAGAGTTTAGGCAATTAGCCCATAGTCACACAGCTGGTAAGTAGCTGAGCCAAGGAGTCAAACCCAGGTATCCTGACTTTAGCATTCATGTTCCTAACTAGACACTATGCTGCCTTCCTAAGTTTGAAGATGGGAGAGAAAGCAATGTTCTTTAATACTATGGCTTGGTCTAGAAGGACTCAACAGAACTCTATCAAAGATTTGTGTATTCTCATAAGTGTAAATGCAGGCTAAAAGCAGTCATAGCACTTACAGTTATCCATTTCCTCTATTGCTGATGGTTAATTCATTCATTCAGGTTGTTAGGTATTAGGGATGCAAAGATGAATTAGGCATGGTTCCTACCTTTAAGAAACACATAGTATAGAAGGGGAATAGAAGTGCCATATTAACAGTCTTGGATCACTGATCATTAAATTTTAATGCAACTGATTATATAAATGTGAACTCTTCACATTTACTTTTATTAAAATATATTATGACAGCCCTGACCGGTTTGGCTCAGTGGATAGAGTGTCAGCCTGCAGACTCAAGGGTCCCAGGTTCAATTCCAGTCAAGGGCATGTACCTTGGTTGTGGGCACATCCCCAATAGGGGATGTGCAGGAGGCAGCTGATTGATGTTTCTCTCTCATTGATGTTTCTAACTCTCTATCCCTCTCCCTTCCTCTTTGTAAAAAATCAATAAAATATATTTTTTAAAAAATATATTATGACAAAAGAAAATAGATATAAATCATGCTGTATATTAAAGTATGAGTCACATCTGCTTCTCATACGGTAATCTTGAATTTTCTTCAACTCACCTTTATCATACATTTAAAAATTCCTAAGGCCCACACACATCTGAAAGTTCTGATTATGTGACTTTCTACCTAAAAGCTTTGACCTCTAAAATTCTATGATTTATTCCATGATCTATCTATACAGTTTTTTATTTTTTACCTAAAACAGTAAAATAAAGATGAGTCTCTTAATTTATGCCTAAATAGCCAATGATATGTTTAAATTGTTTTATTTTTCTCCTTTTTAAATAGGAATTTACTGACTGACAATGGCAGAAAAAATTGTAGAGAAGTTAGAAATTCTAAACCAGCAAGCAAAGATACTCTTGGCCAGAAGAATAAAGGTTTGTAAAATAAAAGCTAAGATTTAATTTAAGTATTGAAAGGTTGTCATTTCCAATGTGAATGATTATTTTTACTTTTTAGTTAATATGAAGATATAAATTAATTTGTAAAAAACAAATGAGTATATTGAGTCATCTATGCAAGTGGATACTATAAAGAAATAATTAGATATAAGGTAACTTCTAGATAGGTGCCATATTAGGTTATGATATATTTAAACTGCTTAAGACACTAGGCAGTCAAATAGTAAATGTGATACCTGTTATTCTTACTAACATGTTAAACATGTTAAAATTTATTTACTTGGTGCCTGGCCAGTGTGGCTCAGTAGCTAAGCATTGACCTATGGACCAGGAGGTCACAGTTCAATTCCCAGTCAGGACACATGCCCGGGTTGTGGTCTTGATCCCCAGTAAGGGGCATGCAGGAGGCAGCCAATCAATGATTCTCGCTCATCATTTATGTTTCTGTCTCTCTCTCCCCTCTTCCTACTTCTCTGAAATAAATAAAAATGTTTTTAAACAATTATTTACTTGGTTAAAAGTAAATAAAAGGAAAATTAAAAGGAAGAAAATATTTAGTATTTGGTATAGTTACCAAATTAAAAATAATTAAGATTTATAGAAATTAATCTAAGTAGCCCTAACCGGTTTGGCTCAGAGGATAGAGCGTTGGCCTACGGACTCAGGGGTCCCAGGTTCGATTCCGGTCAAGGGCATGTACCTTGGCTGCGGGCACATACCCAGTGGGGAGTGTGCAGGAGGCAGCTGATCGATGTTTCTCTCTCATCAATGTTTCTAACTCTCTATTCCTCTCCCTTCCTCTCTGTAAAAAATCAATAAAATATATATTTAAAAAAAAGAAATTAATCTAAGTAAAAAGGTAAGACTCCTATGAAATTCAAAAAATGAAGGATGATAAAGAACACCAAAGAATAATAAATCCTCACAAAACAGATTTTTAGTACATATGAACAATTTAATTTGTTTACACAAAAACTTGCAAAATAATATAACAATGTGAATAAATGAGGCATAGATAAGAGCATGCAGGAGAAATCCAGGAAGATACCACAAAGAGGAACTCAAGTGAATAAACATCTTTATGAAAGTGGATTGCCTCTCTTTGCTTTATTAATGACCAAGAATGAGATAACAATATGTAAATCACTTTGGTAATTGCTTTTTTAATTTTTTAAAACTTTTTTATTTTGAAATAATTATAGACTCACAGGAAGTTGAAGAAACAGTACAAAGAGTCCCATATACCTTTCACCCAGTCACCCCTGTTAGTGACACCTTATACAGTGCTGTATCTTGACTGTGGTCCTGGTTACACACATCTATAATGAGATAAAATTGTACAATGTCAAAACCAGTATGAGTCACAACTGATATTGACAACTCTGGCATATTACTGTTAATCAGACTACAGACTTTATTCAGTTTTCCCCATTTTAACCTGCATTCATTTGGTCATTTGTATGTGTAGCTTTATGCAATATTATCAAAATACAGCATGTTTACATCACCACAAAAGAACTCTTTCATGTTACTTCTTTGTATTTGCATCCATACCCTCACCCCATTCCCTGTCTCTGTCCCTGACAAGGGCTAATCTGTTCTCTATCTCTATAGTAATGTAATTTTGAGAATGTTATCTATACCAATAATAGCCTAGGGCCATCACGACCAGACAGATGACCATCACCAGGAAGTGCATGGAGCAACTCTGGATCCCGCCCCCGCATCCCACAGGCTCCTATCACAGTAAGGCTGGCGGCCTGGTGGCAGGGCAAGGCAGGCACAGAGAGCAGGGCCTGGCTGCCAGGCACCATGGCGAGCGAGCAGGCCCGCAGACAGCAGGGCCGGCCAGCTGCAGCACGCTGGCAGTCCCGCCTCTGCGCATGAGCTGCAGAGGAAACATCTTTCTGACCGCTCATTGGCTAAGCTCCTCATACGCCACTCACAGTGTTCTTGGTAACTTGCCTAATAAGAATCCAAGAAGGTGCCCTAGCCAGTTTGGCTCAGTGGATAGAGCATCGGCCTGCAGACTCCAGGGTCCCAGGTTCGATTCCGGTCAAGAGCATGTACCTTGGTTGTGGACACATCCCCAGTAGGGGGTGTGCAGGAGGCAGCTGATCGATGTTTCTCTCTCATCGATGTTTCTAACTCTCTATCCCTCTCCTTTTCTCTCTGTGGAAGATCAATAAAATATATTTAAAAAAAAAAAAAAGAATCCAAGAAGGTGATCTAGGGTTTTTCCACCTCACTCCTGGAGGAAAAAGCAAAGGTCCACTGCTGGAGGGGCTAAGAAATGTCATATCTTGCCCTAGCCAGTTTGACTCAGTGGGTAGAGCCTTGGTCTGCTGACTGCAGGGTCTGGGTTCAATTCTGGTCAAGGGCATGTACCTAGGTTGCAGACTCCTCCCTGGCCAGGGCCCAGGTCAGGGCTGATGCAGGAGGCAACCAATTGAAGTGTCCCTCTTACACTGATGTTTCTCTCTGTCTTTCCCTCTCCCTTCCACACTCTCTAAAAATCAATGAAAAAATATCCTCAGGTGAGGAGAGAAAGGAAGAAAGAAAGGAAGAAAGGAAGAAAGGAAGAAAGGAAGAAAGAAAGAAAGAAAGAAAGAAAGAGAAAGAAAGAAAGAAAGGTCATATCTTATGAAAGAGACATCTTGAAAATGCCTAAAGAAAGTTGTCATTTTTTTGTGGTGAAGGGACTGGAGTTCGTGTCAATGAAAACACCTTGGTGGCTGTGCTGCTGGCAGTGGCAGCACGAAGGCAGGGTGATGGGGGCAGTGCCTTCCCCTGATCAGCCCTGTCACCTCCTGCAGAGGGAGGCCAGATTGCCTGAAGGCTCCTGGATTGGAGACTGTGCAGGTCAGGCTAAGGGACACCCCCTTCCTGTGCACAAATTTTGTGCACCAGGCCTCTAGTATAATCATTCAGTCTGTAAACTTTTTAAAAATATTTTTTTATTGGTTTCAGAGAGGAAGGTAGAGGGAGAGAGATATAGAAACATCAATGATGAGAGAGAATCATTGATCAGCTGCCTCCTGCACATGCCTACACTGGGGATGGGGCCCGTAACCCGGGGCACATGCCCTCACTGGGAATTGAACCATGACCTCCTGGTTCATAGATCGATGCTCAATCACTGAGCTTTGTCAGCCAGGCAGTACGTAAAATTTTGACATTGATTTTTTAAATTAAGCATAATGCCCTTGAGGTCCATCTAAGATCTTATACAAATCAATAGCTTTATTATTATAAATAATATATACATTTTATTGCTGAATAGTATTCCATTATATGAATATACAGAGTTTCAGTTACTCACCCATTGAAGGACATATGGATAGTGTGCAGGTATTTTGCTTTTAAAAATAAAGCTGCTAAAAAATAAGATAAAATAAAGCTGCTATGAATATTTTTTACAGGTTTTTAAATAAACAAATTTCTTTGGAGTGAATGCCCAAGAGTGATTGCTGGTGAAATCTGTCTCTTAAACTCAACAAGGTCAAGGCCACAAGGTTTGGTTTGAGTTCCCCCTCCCAGTTCCTGCCTCAGCCTGGAAACTGCCTCCAAGATGAAGCAGGGCTACAGTACGGTTTACCTCATTTGTTTCCCTTTTTTCAGGGATTGTGGCTCTGCTTGTTTTCTAATGCCTGCTTACAGTTGTCTTCCTATATTTTGTCTTGTTTTCTAGTAGTTTGAAGCAGAAAGGCAATTCCCATAGTGCTTAATCTAACTTCATTGGCAGAAGCAAAAGTTCTCATATCCTTTGATTTGCTTTAAATTTTTTTTATCTCTTTGTTCCTCTGTGCTGTTCTTTGAGAGAATTTTTTATAGAAGATTTTTGGCTCCTTAACTCACTCTTTAGCACTCCTTATTCCTCTTCAGTCCATCTATATAAATATTTGAACAAAGTTCTCCTTTGGTTGCTTTCTAACTCTAGTACTGGCTCATGCTACTAGACAAATCATGTGATTCATCACATGTATCATGACAGGAAGAGGAACAAGTTGGAGAAACCAGCCTGCTATGGTTTTCAATAACTCTACATATCAATATTGACTTTCCTAAAAGATATAGGTTGTTCCTAATTTCTGAATTTGGGAATTAGGAGGGAGCCTTCACCATTATCTAGTCCAGCGGTTCTCACCCTGTGGGTCGCGACCCTTTGGGGGTCAAACAACCCTTTCACAGGGGTCGCCTAAGACCATCAGAAAACACATATATAATTACATATTGTTTTTGTGATTAATCACTATGCTTTAATTATGATCAATTTGTGACAATGAAAATACATCCTGCAAATCAGATATTTACATTACAATTCATAACAGTAGCAAAATTACAGTTATGAAGTAGCAACGAAAATAATTTTATGGTTGGGGGTCACCACAACATGAGGAACTGTATTAAAAGGGTCGCGGCATTAGGAAGGTTGAGAACCACTGATCTAGTCCAACACCCTCATTTCACATATAGGCAAAGAGCAGCTCAGGTCACACAGCAATGGCATAAAAAAATTGGTGTACAAGGCCCCCAATTTTCAATCTGTATTATTTTTCCATTATTGACTACACGTAAATTGTGTGTGTGTGTGTGTGTGTGTGTGTGTGTGTGTGTAAAGTGAGGTTAATTTTGTCCTTTCCACACAGGATTTTCCCTATGTGAAACACACTCTTTTTTTCACAGTGTTAAAACTTTGTCTTTGTTGCAGAAAAACAGTGTTCAGGGTTACGTAAAGAGGAAGACTTGTGTTGCACCCCTCACATTTGATTTCCAGTTGGAATCCAAAGAGGCTATTACTCCTACATCCACATCTATGACAGTATCACAGAGCAGAGAAGACAAGCCACATGTTATTACAAAAACTAAAAGGTAACCATCATAACTACTTCAAACTTTCAACTTGGGGTTTTAAAGTATTACTTTAGATTTGTCTTAGATTATGCAGTCTATATTAATGTCAGCTTTGTCAAACATAGGTATATTTCATAATGGCTATGAGTTATAACATACTAAGTAAGCATTAAAAATAGTTTATAAAATATTCATTATATTATTTCACTATTGCAGATAGTAATTACAATTCTGAATTTTTAAAGAAAGGCCTTTCTTGAGCTATGTATGCCTACAAATTAACGTCAGGATGTTTTTCAAACTTTAACCAATAGAGGCAAAGGAAAGCCCATCTGATTTGAGAAATCAACAATAGTTCACTGTTGCTAGACTTGAATGGAATATGGGGGAGAGCTGAAGAAGTGAGGCTAAAGAGGTAAGTAGCAGTAAAGGCCAGATCACCAAAGGCCTTATGAGCCTAGGAAACAGCTTCGGTCAAAACCAGTAAGGAGCGACCAAAAGGTTTAAACAGGGCAATGCATAGGCAGATTTGGATCTTAGATATATCATTAAAAACAGCAAAAGAGGTCATTAAAAATTATGAGGGCTCCTCAGAAAACCTGACCCTGTACTAAATTCATATTACCTCCAGAACCTGCCTCTCCTGGGAGGCATCCTATCTGGCCATGAGTCCTTTTCTAGTCAAAGCAAAATGATTGCTTAAATAGCAGAGCAGAAGGCAGAAAGTTTTTATCTTCATATCGAGAATGATATGCTGCTTACATCGGTTAAATTGTATAGATTTAGTTCCTCCAAACCTTGAGCTGCAACTCCTGGGGTAAAAAGCTATGCTAATTATAACTAAGCTAGGAGTCTCCACCAGTGCTCATAAACCCCACTCCAACACCTAGCCAAGGTGTTGAATCTAATCCACACAGCTTTCAGCTTAGCCTCAACTTGACACCATGACTGCCACCTCCTACCAGAGACTGTCTGGTAATGGCATGCTCTCTTTTGACCTCTAGCTTCTTGCTCTTCAAAGTGTGGCCTTCCCCGGGGAGGGTTGGGGGTGGGCAGGAGGGGTAAGAGATCAACCAAAGGACTTGTATGCGTGCATATAAGCATAACCAATGGACACAAGACACTGGGGGGTAGGGGAGGCCGGGGGAAGGTCAAGGGGGAAAAGAAAAAAGGAGACATATGTACTACTCTTTGTAATATTTTAAGCAATAAAACAAAATTTTTTTAAAAAAGAAAGAAAATGGGAGGGAAAGCTTCTGAAATTTGATCGTGCAGACATAAAACTAAGCATAGTTAATAGACAACTGCATAATTTCTATTTTTTTTTCTACATGTGCTTTCCTGTCCTAGGCATTCTATAATAAAAGTTTGCAATAGTCAAAAACAACAACAACAAAACACACACACACACACACACACAACAACAATGAAAAAAATATCCTCAGGTGAGGATTAACAAAGAAATATATAAAATAAAATATCTGGGTCCCCCCCCCCCAAAAAAAGTGCGGCCTTCCATCAAGCAGCATCCATGTCACTTGGGAACTTGTGTGACGTGCAGAATCTCTGACCCCATCCTAGACAGAAGCTGCAGTCAATAAGATCCTACAAGTGATTCCTATGGACACTGACAACAGAGAAACACTTCCCTTAGCACAAAGGTTCCCAAACACGGAGGGCTCACTAAAATTGCTGGGCCCCACTCGCAGAGTTTTTGATTCAGTGGTTTGGGGCCGGGGCCTGATAATTTGCATGTTTAGTAAGTTTCCAGGTATTACTGACGTTGCTGCTCGGGGTACCACCCTTTGAGTCACTGCTCTAGCTAAGATCCCACTCTAATCGTGCTGCCAAATACCAACATCTGTCTCATTCTTTTCCTTGGCTTACTGGACATCATAGCAACTCTCAACCTGGCTGTGATCACCCAATTGATGAAACGTGCCCAGGTTTATTTGTAGCTGAGCTTTGCTTTCAGAGTAGTCATTTCCAACACATACGTACATGAGTATTCCCTGGGGAGCTTTAAGATCATTGGATTCTACTTTAATCGGTTTGGAGTGCGGCCCGGCCATTACTATTTTTAAGATTTCCCAGAGATGATTCTTATATAAAGCTAAGATTGAAAACCGTTAAATTCTTAGGGCTTCTTTGTCAGTTACTCCCAGAGACATTTTTCTATGTTATTATTAGCTTGGGATTTCTACATCTTTCTTGGATAAATGGGACCTGATAAAGGTGACAGCCTTTATCACCTGGAAATACCTTCCTAGGATCACTTTTCTGATAAGCAGAGTTTTATAATCATTCAAAAATATCTCTCAGTCCTTGGCATTTAATTTGGACAGAGTCTTTAATATTTCTCAATAAACACCAAACACACTCTTCTCTGCAACTTTTTATAATTGGACCTTTTACAAAAGAGCCATGCTCTTTTTAACAAAAGTCTCTTTAAAAAACCACCTGTAATGAGGAATTTTAGTAAGAGAGATGAAGTGACTTTTTTCATTGCTTAGGCATTCAGTCCTGGATTATCATGTGAGAATGGCAATTTTACCATGTATAAAGTAGTAAGAAATAGAGAATAAGTTAGGAGCAAGTAGAGAGATTAAGAATATTTTTTTAATATTTTTATTGATTTCAGAGAGGAAGGGAGAGGGAGAGAAAGATAGAAGCATCAATGATGACAGAGAATCATTGATTGGCTGCCGCCTGCACGCCCCCTCCTGGGGATCGAGCCCGAAACCTGGGCATGTGCCCTTTACTGGAATCGAACCCGGGACCCTTCAGTCCGTAGGCCGATGCTCTATCCACTGAGCCAAACCAGCTAGGGCTAGATTAAGAATTTTTTTTAGGGGGAGGTGGGAGCAGATAGGGAGAGGTCAATGGAGGAAAAAGGAGACTTAAATAATACTTTAAACAATAAAGAATTTAAATTTTTTTAAAAAGAATTTTTTTTTAGATCAATGGAAGAATCACTTGACCTTTATAGGTGCTGAAGGAATAAAAAAAATCACTGAAATGAATAGTCAAGGAGAAATCTCAGGGAGACTCACATGAAGGAGGGAGGTGAGCACAACTAGAAGAGATGACTCCTAATAAGGAGTCTTTATAAGAGGAAGCAGAAGAGAACTTTAGAAAATATGTATCTTGAGGACAAATAATGAGGGGGCAGGGAAAGGGGTTTTAAAAAAGCATTTCAGAATCAAAAACTGAGTAAGGAAATTAAAAAATAGAATACAGTTGTACATTGGATTGATAATCTAGAACAGTGGTCGGCAAACTCATTAGTCAACAGAGCCAAATATCAACAGGACAACGATTGAAATTTCTTTTGAGAGCCAAATTTTTTAAACTTAAACTATATAGGTAGGTACATTGTTATTAACTTAATTAGGGTACTCCTAAGGCTTAGGAAGAGACACACTCAAGGGGCCAAAGAGCCGCATGAGGCTCGAGAGCTGCAGTTTGCCGACCACGGATCTAGAAGATCAAAGAGAGACACTATCTTACAAAAAATTTTTAAAAAAAGAAATGGAAATCAGATTGAAAATATATGTAGTAAGGTTTCAGGATAGTCAATATCTAAATATATACCTAATACATAAATCAGGAGAGCAAGAAACAGATGGTAAGAAAAATCAAAAAAATATTAGAAAAATATGTCCTTTTTTGAAGCCAGACATGAATTTTCAGATCAAAAGGTTACCAAGTGCTAAACTTATGGAAAAATTAATACCAAAGTCAGGAAAAATCATTGGTTAATTACAAAGGCAAGGAAATCAAATGAGTTTCATATGTCTCATCTGCATCTCTAAAGCTGGAAAACAGTGAACCATTTTCAGCTTTTGAACAGAATGGCAATCCTGGAATCCTCTGTTTGGATGAATCATCATGTATATATGAGAATTATATTGTTGGACCTGAAAGATTTTAGAATGTCATCTGCCTATGTATTCTTTCTGAGGAACTTACTTGAAGAAGTATTTTATCCAAAATAAAATGAAATATGAATATGAATAATATAAAGATACAAACTAGGTATCTTTATTATACACAGATGTATCTGAAATTGTTTATGGTGCCAGAACGAACGCTTGGACTTCCATCTCACAGTGGCTGTCTCATGAAAACATAAAACATCCCACAGGATTACCAGTGAAGGAGTTCATAAGAGATTTCCAGTTGGGAAGAGACGGCTTTTAGAGCAGCCCCCATGCTTCCATCTGAGCTGTACCCGTCCCTTGGGTTTCTTACCTCCGTGGGCCAGCGCCACTTCAATGATCTATCCCAGGACGTGCAGCAGCCCCCCTTTAATTCCAGCACATGCAATGCAAACACAAGGTCTTCACCTATATTTCCTTTAACTCAACTATAATAGAGTATAATCTCACAGGGAATTTTTTAAAATGTAAGAAAAAAATTGGAGGGGGGTTAAAGGGAAATGAATTTTAAAACATACAAGCAGTCCAAAATCAATACAACTTACAAAAAATAAATTTATAATTTTATGCTAGTGAATTAACCCACAAAATTTATAATTCCAAGTTTTATTCCTCATATTATATGAGAACCCATTGCTACAAGCACAATTTTTATTTCTAGGCCCTTATCCCTCTCATTCATTCTTCCTACTATTGGGAGAAAATTCTTCATAGGTCTCTTGTATTTCTATATATTGTATGAGCAGAGGCACTGGCTGCCTTTGTTTCTGACAATCGTTTCAAGGATGTTTATGTAGCAAACAGCCTTGGAAGATAGAGATAGTACCGTCTTCTGAGCAAGAGCAGGCATGTTACTGTCCATTATAAAAAATTGGGTTCCCTAAGCTAGGGTTCCATTCCTGTGATATAACCCATTGTGTGTGCAGGTGTCATCTGGCACTCTGCTTGTTGCCCTATTGCTATGAATAACAAATGGCCCTCTGCCTCTGATCCAGGAGTCTCATGTCTTCTGCCAGCATAGATAAAACTTTGACAGGCTAACTTGTTAGTTTGTAAGGAGGGTCAAATCTCAGACCTTTCACAGTCCTTCACACCTACTTTTAAGGAAGAAACTTGAGGATAGAATGATAGAAACTTTGACCCTCCTTATAAATGGTGTGGTAAAAGTCATTGTGCCTCATTCTTCAATGAGTAATGAAACACCCTCATCCAGGTCCCTGTGCATTTAGAAGAACTGTATATACCCATTTTATCTATCCTACAAGTCTATCTGCTTGTAGGGAGCAGGATTTATAATTTAGTTATATCTCAACTAAGTTCACAAAATTAATCCATATAATGTAGTTTAACAAAAGCAAGAAAGCAACATGATAAGAGATTATGTAAACTAGCAAAGAAAGTCATAATCAGTTGAGAACAGAGTTTATCTTCAATCTTATATGCCAAATATCTGGCACTTAATTGAATATATTTCCTATAAATCATGTTAAGTATGCATTTATTGAAGGGGGGGAAAAAAGCTGTCATGTACTTCCACCTAACTTTTGGCTTTTCTCCCATAAGCACACTGAATCTTTAAAAGCATTTGGCAAAATTAGTATGTATAACACCTCCCAGAAGAATGTTAATATGACTATAATTTGAGAAATTGAAGACAAAAAGCAAGCCACATAAAGGACCACATTAGTAATGGGGAAGGGGCTAAAACTATGGATATAGAAAAAATTAAAATAATTATAATCAGTACTTTATATAGCTATGCTGCTTTGAAAAATGAATGGGAAATATAAATGGGAAAAAATAGTCTAAACAAGAAAAAGAAAACATTAGAAATCAATAACCAGAAAATTTTGAAAGTAGTCAAAATTTTATGAAAGTACCACCTTGAAGCTGGGTCAGAATGCATTTCTTCAAAATTTTAAAGAATTATTTAAATGGTTTCTCAGCATATAGACAAAGATGAAATAGTTTCAATTCTTTTATAAAGCTGTATTTGATCCTCAAGTCTGTCTGACCACAAGAATTATAAACCCTTGATGAATCTCACTTATAAATACAGATTTTTTAAAAATCATGATAATAAAGAGCTAATATGCTAATGGTTGGGACGCCATAACACTTAAAGACCGATCGCAGGAGGCTGCCTGCGTGTGCGCTGCGAGGCGTTGCTCCAAAGACGGGGCGGAAGTGGGGAGGCGCCCAGAGAAGGTGGGACCATCCTGTGCTGGGGAGGGCGGGGGTGAGACCCGTAGAGCCCCTCACCAGTTCTCAGAGTGCTCCGCCACCCACCTACCAGAGGAAGGAGCACAGCGCAGCAGGCGGGAGGCTTCCACGCTCTCCTCTGGCACCATGAGGGGCAGAGCCACCTCATTGCTCCGGAGACAGGGTGGAAGTGGGGAGGCATCTGGAGGAGGCGGGACCAGCCCAAGGCGACTCTAGGGACTGAGAGCGGGGCTTGAAGCTGCCAGAGAAGACCAGAGGGGTCAGGGGCTGGGCCAGGCATACTGGAGCTCTGCGTGGAGAGGTTCAGATGTCAAGGCAGGGCGGCGGGTGGGTGGGAGAGCTACGTGACTTCACGCACTGGGCTCCTAGTCTTACCTAATAATAGACAAACACGTAAATTGACCATCCCTCTGCTACGCTCACCAGCCAATCAGGAGAGTATGCAAATTAACCCACAAAGATGGCAGTTAATTTGCATATGTAGGCACGAAGTTGCAGAGCCCAGCGAAGACGAAAGGCTCCGGGCCACAGCAGTGAAGATGGAAGGCTCCGGGCCGGAGCAAAGGCCTTGGTCCCGGGTGCCAGAAGAAAACCGGTGCCGGCAGCCAGGGGAAGGGAAGGCCTATTGCACGAATCTCTTCGTGCAACGGGCCTCTAGTCTATAATAAAATATTAGCTTAACTGTTTCATTTGCCTATTCTTAAGTCAGAAACATATAACATAAAATAGTTCTTTATTTCTTCAATTTCACTGATCATTTTTTGTTTATTAAAAGTCTATCCCAGCGGTTCTCAATCTGTGGGTCGCGACCCCTTGGCGGTCAAACGACCCTTTCACAGGGATCGCCTAAGACCATCCTGCATATCAGATATTTACATTACGATTCATAGCAGTAGCAACATTACAGTTATGAAGTAGCAACGAAAATAATTTTATGGTTGAGTCACAACATGAGGAACTGTATTTAAAGGACCAGAAGGTTGAGAACCACTGGTCTATCCAGTTTGGTGTTTTGATCCCACATACTACTCAAGGCTTTCCCTTTTCCCATCAAGCCAGAATAATGACTTTGTAAGAGCTGAAATGGAAAAGGGCTATGGCCAGCAATTTTCTTCTTCCTGTCCCCCTACCTGTGAGTGAAAGGTGGGTGTGATCTTCCTCTAGCACACCTTCTCCTCTTCCATCTTCTAATCTCTTTTTTTCTCTGGTACAGGAACAGTGGTGTGCTAGAGTTAGCTCCTACTAATTTTTTAGAGCTGATTGTTGAATTTTCAGGAATTTTGTTAGATGGTTATTAAACAGTTATTATTAAAACTCAAATTATGTAAACTAATAATTCAAAGACATACTAAAAACAAAGACATTATTCAAAATTTATCACTTCCTAATTATTTTATTACATTTTACTATTATCTATAGTCTTGAAATTATTTACATGTATTGTATCCATATGGTAGAACTATTATGTATTATCATGCTACTACACATTTCTTCTCAGTTTCATATTCAGTGATGTCCCATTGGTAGCTTGAAATCAACCTTGGATATTTACATCATAAAAATTGATAAATATTACAAATCAAATTTGTATATATTGTATGTCTAGATTTAAGAAAGTTAAGGAGTAAATGTTAATGATGAAGATTAAACTTAAAAGTATGTCTCTTGCCTGTAGCCATTATATTTTAAAAAGCAAAAAATAAAATTGAGGAAATATTCTTCTAGTATTCAAAAACTATTATCTGTCTCAGCAAAGAAGTAACTATGTCATTGATGAATATATGAAGGTCCAAGATATATTTTCATTGTTCACTTTCATATTATTCCTTAATGTAAATAAAAATATCAACCAACATTAGAAAAAATGTTATTAAATAATTTCCAGCACCCTCCTATATAGGAGTAAGAGAGGAGGAAGAGGGAAACAACAAAATTTTTTACCTTCTTCTCGCTCATTGCTATTTTCTGGACAACTCTATCATAAAGAACGTAGCTGTTGAAATGAGTGAAAATGATCAAAAGGTACAAATTTCCAATTATAAGGTAAATGTCCTGGAGATGTAATATACAGCGTGGTGACTATAGTTAACAAATCTCTAGTGAGATTTACTGACAGAGTGGGAATGAGGAATGAGAAAAAGAAATCAAAGATGACTAGAGTTTTTGGCCTAAGCCTCTGCTTGAATGGAGATGAGGAAGCCAGGATGAGGAACAGATTGGGAAGAAGGTGTAAGCAAAAATTTGGTTTAAAATATGTGAAGTTTGAGATGGCTATAATACATCTAAATGCAGAAGTCATGTAGTAGTTGCATATATAAATCTGGAGTTCATACAAGAGTTTAGGGTCTAGTCCAGCCGTGGGCAAACTACGGCCCGCGGGCAGGATCCTGCCCATTTGAAATGAATAAAACTAAAAAAAAAAAAAAGACCGTACCCTTTTATGTAATGATGTTTACTTTGAATTTATATTAGTTCACACAAACACTCCATCCATGCTTTTGTTCCGGCCCTCCGGTCCAGTTTAAGAACCCATTGTGGCCCTCGAGTCAAAAAGTTTGCCCTCCCCTGGTCTAGTCTGTACATGGGAACATCAGCATAACTGTATAGGTAATATTTAAAGGTGTGGGACTGGGTAATACCAACTACAGATGAGTGTCTGAGGTCTGAGGACTGAATCATGCGTTACAAGCATTTAGAGGTCAGAAATATCATGAATTATATACCATTAACTTTCTTACATACTGATCGGGGTTGAGGGGGGGTGGGCTGTGGGAGGATGAGGCCTGGAGAGGCAAGTGACCACAGGCATTCCAGTCATTCTGCCACTCGGTCTATTTGCATATTACCCTTTTATTATATAGAATAAATGCTGTGATCTGGTATCTGAACTGATCCTAACTCCGTGTTTCATCATATTGACTCATATGGCAATGTCCCCAGTATCTCATTTAACACTTTCCAGCATATTTTTCTAAAAGAGTTAACCAGCTCCTGAACAATAGCTTCCTGAACTGCTCTCAATTTTATGACAACAGCAGTTTCCTGTCTCTTCTTACCTTGAGTGAATATCACTAATTTTTTTAGCTCCTGCTTATTAGTCCCATTCTTTTACACTTTCTACTGTAATATATTAACACAAAAACATCCAGATCTATATAACTGGGACATCACCACAGTTCTCCAAGTTTATTTTTTAGATTAGCCTTATACATTTTCTGATTATTTTAATTACATTAATTTTATTTTCCAGGTATGTCTCTTTCAAAAATGAGCCTGAACCCAGAAAGAGTGATTTTGAGAAGTTAAATTTAAGATTACATGCTGTGCCAACAAATACAAAAAATCAAGAAAACAAGTCAATGGGTAATGCTTTGTGTAATGTATTTATTTCTCCTTTGATATATAAATGCAGGTTTTTATTATACACTTTAGTATTTGTATCTTAAAGGTTCTTGATAATTTGATCTCTGTTGAGAGCATTTGCTCAAAAGTTATCTACACTAATAAAAGACAAACATGCAAATTGACCGTGCCTTTGCCACGCCTTAAGCCACGCCCATCAGCCAATCAGAGCGACTATATGCAAATTAACCCAATCAAGATGGCTGCCGGCAGCCACGGATCTGGAGCAAGCAGGAGGCTTGGTTGCCCCAATGATGAAGGAAGCCAAGCTTCCCCGCCTGCCACGGCGGCTCTGAGCTCCACTCAAAGCAACAAAGTTTCAATTATAGAAGGTAAATAAATCCCAGATACCTGCTTTCAGCGGGCAGTGGCCACAGAACTGGAGCGAGCAGGAAGCCAAGCTTCTCTGCTGCGGCCGGCTCTGAGCTCCACTTAAAGCAACAAAGTTTCAATTAAAGCAGGTAAATAAATCCCAGAATAAAAAACAAAAGGAGAAGCTGGGAGCTTCCGTCGCCAAAGGGGCTTGGAAAGGCCCTCAGCCCCTCACCCAGACTGGCCAGGCACCCCAGTGGGGACCCCCCTACCCTAAAGGGGGTGTGGCCTGCCTGAAAACAGCCATCAGCCCCTCACCCAGGCTGGCCAAACCTCCATGGGGTGGGCGTCCCCACTTGGGAGGAGGGGTTGACCAGCCTGCAAACACCCATCAGCCCCTCACCCAGGCTGGCCAGGCACCTCAGCGGAACCCCCACCCTGATCCGGGACACCCTTCAGAGCAAACCAGCTGGTCCCCACCCGTGCACCAGGCCTCTATCCTATAGAATAAAAGGGTAATATGCAAACTGACCTTAACAGCAGAACAACTGGGAATCACTGGTCACTGTGATACACACTGACCACCAGGGGGCAGACGCTCAATGCAGGAGCTGCCCCCTGGTGGTCAGTGCACTCCCACAGGGGGAGCTCTGCTCAGCCACAAGCCAGGCTGAAGGCTGCCAGTACAGCAGTGGTGGAGGGAGCCTCTCCTGCCTCCTCAGCAGCACTAAGGATGTCTGACTACAGCTTAGGCCTACTCCCCGCTGGCAAGTGGACATCCCCCGAGGGCTCCGGGCTGCCAGAGGGATGTCTGATTGCCAGCTTAGGCCCAATACCCCAGGGAGTGGGCCTAAGCCAGCAGGTGGTCATCCCCCAAGGGGTCCCAGACTGTGAGAGGGCACAGGCTTGGCTGAGGAACCACCTTGGCCCCCCCCCCCCACCGAGTGCACAAATTTTTGTGCACCAGGCCTCTAGTGGGTTATAACTGCAGTGTGAAAATTTTTAGTGAGCTATAGAGAAGAATTTCCTAAGAGAAAGAGATGTTAAATATTTGAATGGGTAATTTATATAATTAAGAAGATATTTTTATGTTTATTTTTCTAGAAAGAAAAATTCTAAATTTCTTTACAGTTCATCATAATGGCCTTTACCATTCATATTTCTACTGACATTTCTGCACATGGTTATTTATGTATTATCTAAGAAAATGGAAGCTTTCTCTGTACCTCTCCTCTTTCTTAGCTCTCACCAGAATTGCTTTTAAAATCCCTTTATGGACTTACTGACTTTTTCTAGCATGCACATCAAAACTCTTCCAGCTTCTACCCACTTCCAAAGCCACTTGCGTATTTTTATGTATTTGTTGCAGCAGCATCCCACTTCTCAGTACCAATTTCTCTCTGAGTTCAGGCTGCTATAACAACCTGCTATAGCATGGGTGGCTTAAACAGCAAATATTTATTTCTCCCAGTTCTGGAGGCTGGAAGTCTGAGATTGGGGTGCTAGTATGGTCAGGTTCTGGGGAAGGTCCTCTCCCTGGTTTGCAGACAGCCACCTTTCTTTTTGTGTCGGCTCTCTCTTAGG
This sequence comes from Myotis lucifugus, assembly GCF_000147115.1. Lineage (NCBI taxonomy): Eukaryota > Metazoa > Chordata > Mammalia > Chiroptera > Vespertilionidae > Myotis > Myotis lucifugus. The sequence continues at coordinate 5,465,590 of NW_005871111.1, read as the reverse complement.
CATTAATCCCATCATGGGGGCCCCACCCTCATTACCTCATCTAAACCTAATTACCTCCCAAAGGCTCACTTCCAAATATCACATTGAGGATCAGAGCTTCAACATATAAATTTTGGGTGGCACAAAAACATTGAGTACAAAGCAGCTACCCTATCTAAATTATACCTCCATGTATATTATCACTCACCAACATCTGTTTATTTCTTTCACAGCATCTATCTCAATTTATAATTATTCACTTCTTTGTCTCTTATTTATTTTCTGTATTACTCACTAAAATGTATGCATCATTGGGCAGGAATTACCATTCTAGAGTCTAGTACCAATGCCTGGCATATTGTAGGTGCTCAACAAATAACCATTGATTGAATGACTACCACACACTGTATTTGTTTGTTACATCTATTTTTTATCTCATTTAAGTCTCACAGCATCCATATTAAAATAAGGACTATCATTTCCACTGAACAGGTGAGGACTCAGAGGGATTAAATAACTTTCCTAAGAAAAGTAGGTTTTGGTCCCAGGTTATCTAAATGCAAAGTCTGTATGCTTTACCCTACATTATGCCTAGTTCAAGACAGTACATTAAATGATAATCCACATTAATAAAACTCATAACTTGAAATGGAGTTATTGTATTCTAGTAATTAATCAAAAGTTATATTCTGTTGTCCAGCTGGTGTGGCTCAGTGGTTGAGTCTCAACTTATGAACCAAGAGGTCACAGTTCGATTCCCAGTCAGGGCACGTGCCCGGGTTGCAGGCAAAATCCCCAGTAGAGGCATGCAGGAGGAGTTGATCAATGATTCTCTCTCATCATTAATGTTTCTATTTATCTCTCCCTCTACTTTCCTCTCCAAAATCAATAAAAATATATTTTTTAAAAAGTTATATTCTGTTAATAGAAATTCACTTCTAAAGCATATTATTCTAGAACTAGAGGCCCGGTGCACAAAAATGTGTGCACTCGGGGGGGAGGGGGGGGTCCCTCAACCCAGCCAGTGCCCTCTCGCAGTCTGGGATCCCTCGGCTTAGGCCTGCTCCCGCGTGACAGAGGGCAGGGCCAATCCCTAGGTGCAGTCCCTGGTCAGGCTCAGAGCAGGGCTGATTGGGAGTTGGGGCGCCGCCCCGTCATGCACAGAGCAGGGTGGATCGGGAGGTTGTGATGCCACCCTCAGTCACTCTCAGGGTAGGGCCAATTGGGGGGTTGGGGCACCGCCCCCTGTCACACTCAAGGCAGGGTCGATGGGGAGGTTACGGTGCCACCCCCTGTCACACACAGAGCAGGGCCGATCAGGGGGTTGGGGCGCTGCCCCCTGTCACTCACAGAGCAGGGACCATCAGGGGAGGTTGGGGCTCCGTACCCTGTCACGCACAGAGCAGGGTCGATCAGGGGGTTGGGGAGCTCCCCCCTGTCACACACAGAGCAGGGCCCATCAGGGGGTTGGGGAGCTCCCCCCTGTCACGCACAGAGTAGGGCCGATAGGGGAGTTGGGGCACCGCCCCCTGTCACACACAGAGCAGGGCGGATCAGGGGGTTGGGGCGCTGCACCCTGTCACACACAGGGCAGGGCCAATGGGGAGGTTATGGCTCTACCCCTGTCACACACAGAGCAAGGCGCGTGGAGGGGGGTTGGGCGCCGGCCCTCTATCACCACAGAGCAGGGCCGATCAGGGGTTGGGGTGC
>NW_005871111.1:5435264-5463801 GCF_000147115.1 Myotis lucifugus | reverse complement strand
GAGGAGAGCCACAACGGAGAGGGTTAGGCGCTTCCCGCTTTCAACACCAATCAACAAACCTCCGAAGAGGGGGGTGTGGGGGCGCTCTCTATTTTCACACAAAGAACCAGGGGCCGCACAGGGGGTTGGGGTGCCGCACTCTTTTCACACACAGGGTCAGAGGGGGCGATCAGGGTTGGGGAGCTCCCCCCTATCAGGCACAGAGCAGGGCTGATCAGGGGGTTGGGGCGCTTTCCCCTGTCACGAACAGAACAGGGCAGATAGGGAGGTTGTGGCCCTGCCCCCTGTCACACACAGAGCCGCAGGGCGATCAGGGGGTTTGGGCTCTGCCCCCTGTCATGCTGATCCCGGTGCCGGGAGGTCTCACGGCTCTGCTGATCCCAGTGCTGGGAGGCATATTACCCTTTTACTATATAGGATAGAGGCCTGGTGCACAGGTGGGGGCTGGCTGGTTTGCCCTGAAGGGTGTCCTGGTCAGGGTGGGGGTCCCGCTTGGGTGCCTGGCCAGCCTGAGTGAGGGGCTGATGACTGTTTGCAGCTGGTCACATCCCCTTCAGGGTGTGGGTCCCCACTGGGTTGCCTGGCCAGTCTGGGTGAGGGGCTGAGGGCTGTTTTCAGGCTGGCGGGTGACTGAAGCATCCAACTGCTCCTTTTTTTCTTTTTCTTTTTTATTCTGGGCCAGCTTTAGCTCTGAGGCTTGGCTCCAGCTCTGAGGCCTCGGCTGCTGAAAGCAGGTATCTGGTTTGTTTGGGTTCTATAATCGAAACACTGTTTCAACTCCAGCTCTGAGATCCCAGCTGGCTGAAAGCAGGTTTCTGGGGTTTTGTTTAGCTTCTATATTTGTGACAATCTTTCAAACTGCAAGCTCAGAGACCCGCAGAGGCAGGCGGGGAACGTTGGCTTCCTCCGTCACTGAAGCAAGCAAGCCTCATGTTCGCTTCAAGCTGCCTGGCTGCTGGCCACCATCTTGGCTGGCAGTTAATTTGCATATCGCCCTGATTAGCCAATGGGAAGGGTAGTGGAGGTATGGCTAATTACCATGTTTCTCTTTTATTAGATAGGATATATTTAGCTCTAAAAATGTGAAAGCAATTCTATGTAAGCAAACAAGATTATCAAACTACATTTCTAAAAATTTTACTATATGTAGAGAAAATAGTTTATTGAGTTAAGTTAAAAGTAGTCTAATAGTGTAGAAATATCATTTATGTTTGTATTTGTTCCTTTAGAACTACCAGAAGAAAATCAAAAATCAAAATATGATAGATCTTTTCTTTTTCTTAAGGATACAGATGAGGTAGGTTTAATTTGTATGCTTATAATTACTTAATAGCAATTCAAATTAACCCAAATAATTTTGTATATATTTCTACCAGTCCCATATTCAAATGGGTTTTAGGATTCGAAAGCATAAGATTTTATGTCTGATATTATGGAAAACTTTATATTTGGAGATAATAGAGGAAATAATATATTATTTGTTGGACAATCAGTACAATAGAAGTTATTTATTAAATATGATAAGGACTAGCAGTTCCCATAAAGTTGGTTAAGACAGGGCATCATAATTTATACATGCATAACTTAAATATTTAATTTTAAATATGAAAATATATATGTATTTGTTAATCTTTTGATGTGTGCCAAGACCATTTTTGAGCATGCGATGGTTATTTAGATCATATAATTAAAATAATAACTACTATAACAGGTTTTCTTCTCAAGTCAATTTTCTTAATTTTTCTTTATGTTAAAGTTTCTCTGTTTGACTTTCATATCTGTAGTCTATTTCTCTCACAACTCTCCTTCACTATTCAAACTTGTCTTTTATACCAATAAATAGTAAATGTCCCCTGTTCTAAACATGCTGTTTTCTTGACCTTCTTATGAATACTCTGGGCTTCTTCTGAAACATCCTCATCTTCAAATCCTAGTATTAAGTTTTTCCTCATTGAGGAAATATTTTTGTCTGTTTTAGCCCTCACTGATATTCCTCTTTTCTTTTCTTTTTTTTAAAATATATTTTATTGGTTTTTTTTACAGAGAGGAAGGGAGAGGGATAGAGAGTTAGAAACATCGATGAGAGAGAAACATTGATCAGCTGCCTCCTGCACACCCCCTACTGGGGATATGCCCGCAACCAAGGTACATGCCCTTGACTGGAATCGAACCTGGGACCCTTCAGTCCGCAGGCCGACGCTCTATCCACTGAGCCAAACCAGTTAGGGCATTCCTCTTTTCTAAACTCCTCCTCATTTATTGATTAGTTTGGTTCTTAGTGATATTACTCTCCTACATTATTTACTAATGTTTCATGTATGCTAATCACATCTATCCAAAAAGAATGTGGAGCTCACGCTGGCCAGTGTGGCTCAGTCTGCTGGGCCATACATGAAAAGGTGGCAGGTTCAATTCCAGTTGGGGCACATATCCAGGTTTTGGGTTCAATTCCTGGTCAGGGTGCATTCTGGAGGCAACTGATCAATGTTTCTCTCTCTCTTTCTCCCTCCCTCTCTATCAAAATCTATTTTAAATTTTAAAAAAAAGGAATGTGAGGTCCTGGTGGCCTAGATTTTTATCATATGCTTATTTTTATCATATATTATCCAGAACTACATATATTCTGTGCCTAGTGTGAAAAACAATTGTGGGTGCTAAACACATATTTGGTTTGTTGATGAAGATTCATAAATTATACAGTTTATATTTACATATGCACATGTATGTTTTGTATATCTAGCTATGTGTATTTAAGTAAAAACATATGGAGCCAATCTGAGACCGTAATTTAGGAAAATCCGGATAATTTGTTCCAGTTTCTCCCCCTTTACTCAGGGCTATTTTGCTGTATTGACTCTATGTATGAGAAAGTAAAGCCTCTGTTTAAATTGAGAAGACTATTTGTTTCTCAGTATTTGAACTTTAGACTTTCCCTAGACTTGGCTAAATAAGTTTTATATGGATTTAAAGGCTAGGTTTTAAAGACAGAGAAAGTAAAAATTAGTAAAAGTGTGAGCATGGGTAAGTTTTTAAATTTCTGTACATTGGTTTCCTTACCTATAAATGGCAATAACACCCATCTCATGGGGTTTTTTTTTTTTTGAGAATTAAATAAACATATTTTAAAGTATTTAAAGAACTAGACAACTATTAGTTATCATAATTAGATATTCCAAAGGTGAATAAGCAAGTATAAATTATCAATATACACATGGAAAGAAACTATTTCTAAAACAGTTTTCCTTTTTTGTTTTTTGAATTTTAGGTAGACTATGGTAAGCCCTTACAGTATCTATTTTCACCGCATAAACAAGAATATAAAAGAACATTGGGTTCTACAATCTCTTCTCCTATGCCCAGCATTCAATCTAATGCTTATAAGAAGAAAAAAGTTGCTACTTTATTTGAAGGTATACACATTGTGTGTTTATGTTGAAATAACTGAAAATTAACTGCACCTAACTTTTAGGCATAACCACCCTTGTCAGTGTGGCTCAGTTGGTCTCACTATCTCCCATCCCTTTCTATAAAATAATCAATGACTGTGTCCTTGGGTGAGGATTTTCTTTTTAATTTAAAAAATTAAGAAAATCTGCCTAACCACTGTGGCTCAGTGGTTGAGCATTGACCTATGAACCAGGAGGTCATGGTTGATTCCTGGTCAGGGTTGTGAACTCAATCCCCAGTAGGGGGCATGCAGGAGGCAACCAACCAATGATTCTCTCCCATCATTGATGTCTCTATCCCTCTCCCCCTTTCCCTTCCTCTCTCTGAAATCAATTATATATATTAGAGGCCCGGTGCACGAAATTTGTGCACTTGGGGGTGGGGGTTGTCCCTCAGCCTGGCCTGCACCCTCTCACAGTCTGGGAGCCCCACAAATGATCGCCCCAAAGAGGTAGGCCCTGCCGCCAGCCGGGTAGCCTGGGCCTCCCTCTTTGTGGCAAGCGTGGAGCCCCCTGATTGATGGACCGCTCCACTGGCCAAGGCCTGGGCCTCCCTCTGCAGGGCAATCATCGAGCAATGGCCAGGTCCCCGACCAATCACATCGTACCCGCCTTGGCTGGCCTAGCGCCAGTGAGTGTCATAGCGTGGTCATCTATGGTTGTTCTGCTATTCAGCCATTTGGTCAGTTTGCATATTACCCTTTTATTATTATAGACTAGAGGCCCAGTGCACAAAAATTGTCCACTCAGGGGCGTCCCTCAGCCCGGCCTGTGCCCTCTCACAGTCTAGGACCCCTCAGGGGATGTCCACCTGCTGGCTTAGGCCCGCTCCCTGGGGGATTGGGCCTAAGCTGGCAGTCAGACATCCCTCTGGCAGCCCGGGAGCCCTCGGGGGATGTCCACTTGCCAGCACGGAGCAGGCCTAAGCTGCAGTTGGACATCCTTAACACTGCTGAGGAGGCAGGAGAGGCTCCCACCACCACCACTGTACTGACAGCTGTCAGCCTGGCTTGTGGCTGAGCAGAGCTCCCCCTGTGGGAGCGCACTGACTACCAGGGGGCAGCTCCTGCATTGAGCATCTACCCCCTGGTGGTCAGTGTGTGTCATAGTGACCAGTCATTCCCAGTCATTCTGCTGTTAGGGTCAATTTGCATATTACCCTTTTATTATATAGGAGTGCCTGGCCAGCCTGGGTGAGGGGCTGATGGGTGTTTGCAGGCTGGCCACAGCCCCTTCACTTGAGGGGGGCCCACTGGGGTGCCTTGCCATCCTTGGTGAGGGGCTGAGGGCCGTTTGCAGGCTGGCTAAGTCCCCCAGCAGGGATCCTCACCCCATGAGGGTGTGGCCATCCTAGGTGAGGGGCCGATGGCTGTTTGCAGGCTGGCCACGGCCCCCAGCCACCCAAGCTCCCAGTGGAGGCCAGCTGGAAGCAGGTATCTGGGATTTATTTAGCTTCTATAATTGAAACTTTGTTGCCATGAGTAGAGGCCACAGCCAGCTCAAGGCAGGCAGGAAGCTTGGCTTCCTCCATCGCCCGGGCAACCAAGCCTCCTGCTTGCTCCAGCTCTGTGGCTGCTGGCTGCCATCTTGGTTGGGTTAATTTGAATATAGTTGCTCTGATTGGCTGGTGGGCATGGCTTGGGGCATGGCGAAGGTACGGTCAATTAGCATCTTTGTCTTTTATTAGATTATATAAATCCTATATAATAAAAGAAACATGCAAATTAACCATCCCTCCACTATACTCAAACCATGCCCACAAGCCACGCCCACCAGCCAATCAGGAGTGAGTATGCAAATTAACCCAACTAAGATGGCAGTGGCCACGGACCTGGAGTGAGAAAGAGGCTTGGGTTGCCCCCGGCAATGGGAGGAAGCCAAGCTTCCCACCTGCCCTGGCCGGCCCTGGGCTACGCTCAAGGCTACAAAGTTTCAATTATAGAAGATAAATAAATCCCAGAGAAAAGAAAGAAAAAAGGCAGAAGCTGGGAGCTTGGGTCACCAGGGGACGTGGCCAGCCTGAAAACGGCCCTCAGCCCCTCACCCAGGCTGGCCAGACACCGTAGTAGGAACCCCCACCCTCAAGGAGGTGTGGCCAGCCTGAAAATGACCATCATCTCCTCACTCAGGCTAGCCAGGCACCCTAGTAGGAACCCCCACCCTGAAGGGGGTGTGGCCAGCCTGAAAACAGCCCTCAGCCCCTCACCCAGGCTGGCCACACCCCCATGGGGGTGAGGGTCCCCACTGGGGGGCTTTGCCAGCCTGTAAACACCCATCAGCCCCTCACCCAGGCTGGCCAGGGACTCCCACCCTGATCCAGGACACCCTTCAGGGCAAACCAGCTGGCCCCCAGCTGTGCACCAGGCCTCTATCCTATAGAATAAAAGGGTAATATGCAAATTGACCTCAACAGTAGAACGACTAGGAATGATTGGTCACTATGACACACATTGACCACAAGGGGGCAGATGCTCAATGCAGGAGCTGCCCCCTGGTGGTCAGTGTGCTCCCATAAGGGGAGCTCTGCTCAGCCACAAGCCAGGCTGACGGCTACCAGTACAGCGGTGGTGGTGGGAGCCTCTCCCGCCTCCTCAGCAGCGCTAAGGATGTCCGACTGCAGCTTAGGCCTGCTCCGTGCTGGCAAGTGGACATCCCCCGAGGGCTCCAGGCTGCCAGAGGGATGTCTGACTGCCAGCTTAGGCCCAATCCCCCAGGGAGCGGGCCTAAGCCAGCAGGTGGACATCCCCTGAGGGGTCCTAGACTGTGAGAGGGCACAGGCAGGGCTGAGGGACCCTTCCAAGTGCACAAATTTTTTTTTGCTGGGCCTCTAGTGTGTGTGTGTGTGTGTGTGTGTGTGTGTGTATATATGTGTATATATATATAATTTTTTTTTAATCCTCACCTGAGGATATTTTTTCCATTGATTTCGAGAGAAACATCAACACATCAACGTGAGAAAGACACATTGATTGGCGTGCCCCTAATGGGGCTGGGGAACCTGCAACCAAGATAAATGTCCTTGACTGGGAATCGAACCTAAGACCCTTTGGTCTATGGGCCAGTGCTCTAACCTTCTAACCTCTGAACTAAACCAGCCAGGGCAATAAAAACATATTTAAAAATAAGTGAATAAAATAAAAGGGGACATCTGTAATATTTTCAACAGTAAAGATAAATTTTTTTAAAAAGAAGTTTTTACTGAGTAACTACTACAGATAAGGCACTATACCTGGTGTTTTTCTGTATGTCATTTTATATTGTAAAATATTTTTATAAGATATTTTCTGAATTCCATAATATGTATTGTGCCTTTTATGGCAATTTTTTATAATTTCAGGTCAAACTGAAAAAAAACCTGGGGAATCATTTGATATGGTTGCTCACTTAGAAGATTATGTAAATGAAAGGTAATTTATTTTAAATTTTTAACTATTTCATTCTGTTCAAAGATGTTTCTAATAGGAAAAGGTTCTGCTTTTATTTTCTAGTAGACCAGAATGAATTTATTCTGGCTTATGACTATTTAGGCTCATACTACAATCCAATGGCTGATCCTTGACTGCTCAGCTAGTCAGCATTATATGCGGACCTTGAACACATGTTCTATCTGCTGCAAGTTTACAGTCAAATGGAGAGAAAGACATGGTAAAATGAGTTTAGAGATTACAATAGTTGAGATTCCTCAAACTCTGTGTAATGAAAAAAAATCATATTAATCCAGCGTGCTTTAAAATTTGTTTGGAGCAATAATATTTAGTCTCTTTAGGTTTACCTCCGTCCTCCTCTTTCTTTCTAAGATTGTATCTGAGTAGATGAGTGAGGGGCTCACTGGACTTTGTGACTGAGGAGAGGTCCTTGACCAAGGGTCTTTGTCAATGTCCTTGTACTGCTGGTCTCATTCCTAGATGTGCTGTGACTGCTGCTATCTCTGGTTCATGTACTGGTACATATGGTCTATTCTCTCTGAATTTAGATAGGGTCCACTCTTACTGCTCATCAGTATGGTAGGACTTTCTGAGTCTCTTCCATCTCCTTCATCTGCTCTGCGATTGTCCAGCACGTATGCCAAGCCTTTGCTATGGGTTACCTCATCCTTGCAATGGCAAGCTCCTTGGCAAGTCTAAACTCAGTGTCCATGTCACTTGTGAACCAAGGGAGAGCTAACATGAAAATTATATCCTCTCTGCCTAACCCCGCTATTCCATCCTGTTAAAAAGCTGGGGCCACCTTATGTTGGCAGGAAGCTGCCCTGCAAAGCACTTTCTCCCAGAATCTCAACAAAGCATGTGGAAATACCTCTCCACCTTTGGTGTTCTCAACCTACATAACATTCCTTCCCCCACTGAAAAACCAAAGAGGCACACAGATTACTGTCTTGCTTCCACCACCACTTTTGCTGTCCCCTCCTCCCCCTCTTCTCCTCCCCCAAACCAGGCAGGAAGCCATCTCTTGTCTGATCTATGGCAAAGGATTTGGGGGAGATGTGGGCAGTGACTTTGAGAAATTGGGGCAGACAAAAACTGGCAAGCTGAAATCAGCCCTACAGACATTTATACTGAACTTGTGTTCATTTTCAGAAGAAAATCTCCTCCACAGATGAATGATTTTTGTACAAAAGAAAATAAACCTGTCAGAATTGATCCATTAAGTGAGTCTCATGCAGTAGGAAAGAAAAGCTTGCTCCCTTTATGCTTTGAGGATGAATTGAAAAATCCAGATGCCAAGATAATCAACATCAGTCCGGCAAAGACAGGAACTGATCACAAGGTAACAGTTTACTGCTGTTCAGTAAACGTGTGTATTCCACGACTTGTGGGAATATCATGTTCTAGTGACCAGAATCTTTGGTAAATTCTTCTTTTGGTTTCACACACTTAAAGTCCTAATGCTCTTTTTGAAACCGTCACCCCCAAACTGGGGGTTCCTTTGCACCAGCTGAACATTCCGCATGTTTTTAAATGAAGAAGGCTTTATCAAATTTTCTTGATTGTAAGGAAATATGAAATAAAAATGGTATTTAAAAAAATGGATCATGCATCACTTTTCTATCAAACTACTTCAGCTATTTCAACCAGAAAGTCCACTTATTAAAGGCTATTTGGTAGCTCACAGAGTCTCAGGAAGGCTGAAAGCTGTCCAATCAGAAGCCACCAAGTTATAGCCTCAGACTGCTCCACTGGGGCCCATGCTATTGTCACAGATGACAGTTAACAACTCTGATCCTGGGCAGGGAACACTATTTCTAAGACCCTTGCCACTGCTGCCCTTCAAAGCTATATATACCCATCACCATCCTCACTAAAATAGTTTTAACTATTTTTTCAGAGTCCTTGCTTTTTCTTAATTAAAGAATTGTCTTTGATATATCTTACTGGAAGAGCCCAGGTCACATGCCTATGCCCTAACCTCAAGAGAGGCTGATACAGCCTGCTTCTCCTTAAAGGTACATAGATTTGAAAGGTGAAAAATTCCTAAGGTATTGGACAGAACAAAAATATGACACATCTCCACTACTGTGGTTAAGTGGATAACATTGGCATCACCAATGGATTGCAAAACTCAATCTTCTGTCATTTTGGGGGAAATCATAGGCATTAACATGTCTTTAAACTAAGTATACTAATATATAATTAGATAGATCTTAGCGTCTTATTTTATTAACTAGAGGCCTGGTGCATGAGATTTGTGAACTTGGAGGGGCCCCTCAGCCCAGCCTGCGCCCTCTTGCAGTCCAGGAGCCCTTGGGGGATGTCCGACTGATGGCTTAGGCCTGCTCCCCAGCAGTTGAACATCCTTAGTACTGCCTTGGAGGTGGGAGAGGCTCCCGCCACTGCCACTGCACTTGCCAGCTGTAAGCCTGGCTTCTGGCTGAGTGGCGCTCCTGCTGTGGGAGAGCACTGACCACCAGGGGGCAGCTCCTGCATTGAACGTCTTCCCCCTGGTGGTCGATGTACATCATAGCGACCAGTCGTTCTGCCCTTCAGTCCATTTGCATATTAGCCTTTTATTATATAGGATTATACTAGAGGGCCGGTACACAGATTCGTGTACTAGTGGGGCCTCCAGGGATCAGGCCGAAACTGGCTCTCTGACATCCCCCGAGGGGTCCCAGGTTGTGAGAGGGTGCAGGCTAGGCCGAGGGACCCCACCGGTGCATGATCGGAGCCGGGGAGGGACTGTGGGAGCACTCCAGAGTGTGTCTGGCCTGCTTCACCCAGGCCTGATCAGCTGGACCCCAGCAGCAAGCTAACCTACCAGTTGGAGCATATATTCCCTAGTGGTCAGTGCGCATCATAGTAACTAGTCAAATGGTTGAACGTCAGACACTTAGCATATTAGGCTTTTATTATATAGGATATCTAAAGAAAAAGTAGCAGTCATTGTAAACTAAACACTGATAATATTTATACTTAAAAGTTTTTTTGGAGTTAATTTTTTTGCTCTAGAAATGTGTGGAAGAGATTCATGAGAAGCTCATACATACACATTTTGCTATTACTGTAATAAAAATAGTCTATTTTAAAGTCAATCTACCACTTTGGCTACTTTATACTGCAGATATATATTGGGCACTTTTTATGTGTTAAGTATTGGGGCACAATAAAAAATAGAACCGTTGTAAAGATAATTTTAGATTTTCTGAATTATTTACTAGAATATCCAGACTTTGCAATTTGTGTTTGTAATCAGTTATATCTCTTATGACCTTTGACTCAATCCATTTTTTTATATGCTTCTTAATTCTGGACATGGAAACCTAAGAAATGTCAAAATGATGTTTTATTCTATCAATAGCCCACCTTATTTATAAAAGGGTTTTAGAAGGCCCAAAGTTCAGATTTTTAACCCTAACATCCTGATAAAATATTAAGAAGAGAAAGAAGTATGTCACATACAAGTACTTGTTTTTGGGTGTGCGCGTTTGAATATCACTATCATTCATATTTAAAACTTCTATGTATCTTTTTTGAATATTTTATTTTGTTTAAAAATATATGTAGCCATCTTGCCTCAATAGACTGATGACTAAGTACTCTTTTCTTTGATTCACAGGAACAAAATTACACAAATCCCATAATTTTTCATGAGACTAGATGTGTACAAATGTTTCTTTTGACAAAAAATAGGCTTCTGCTCCATCCTATGGAAAATAGAAACACTGGCCCACGCAAAAGAGTACATTTTGCTTTAGAAAGAAATGAAATTTTCGAACCTGGAATTAATAATCAAGTTATTACTTCTACCAAACCTAAAAAAATCATGCCTTCAGCATGGAGGAAGCGTATGCAGGCAATATCTTTTGCAGTGTATCACAGAGTTGTAGAAGATAAACTAAAGAAGAAAACTACTATGCAAACACCCAAAAACATATCTGAGAAATCCTATAATTTCTCAGAGCCTCTTTCCAGCCTAACAAAAAAATGTGTAGATTTCCTTGGTAAAACTGTCATTCAAGAAACAAGTGCTAAAATTGGCAAATTGGAAAGACTGTTGTTCACAGTAACACCAACGAGCAAATTCAGTGCTTCACCTGTCAAATGTTGCTCAAAGCCTTTAAAACACATACTCCAGGTCCACAAAATACCGACTGTAACTCCACTGGATAATTTGTTAACCTTTTCAAGTGAAAATTAAATGCCTCGTAAAATATTGTTTACCGTAATACTTGGGTAACAAGAAGCAAAGAACAAAGTTTCAAGATCATAGAAGAAATTCTTGTTGAAATAGTAATGTTCTAATGGATGGCATAAGAAAGCAGAGCATAAAAATTGGAGTTATAAATCAATAGACCTCTGTTTAAAAAAATCAATGTTTTTACAAGAAAAAAAGAACAAAATTAGGAAATAAGTATCAACAAGGGGAATTAGTTCATGAATTTCTATCACCCCAATTTGGTCCTCAATCACCAGCATTCCTACAGTAAAATTTGATTTGGACCAAGAATGTCAGACTGATTCTGGAAATTCACTATTAGAAGCCAAATAACATCGATAACTTTGCTCTATAATTGAATAAAAAATAAAATAAATGTACCATTAACTTGATGTATTTGGAATTAATCATATCAGCATTGTAGATAATCATTGAAAAATATTTTACATTAGCAATTTGTGCAATTATAAAGGCTTTGTAAATTTTTCTGCTGGCTCAGAAAATAAAACACAAATTCTTTTTAATTACTAACAATAAAAATAAAAAGAAATAGAAAATATACCTAATAATACACAGTAATGATGGTTGTTTTTTGTTTGTTTTCTGATATTCAGTATCAGATAAACAACTGTGCACCTTGGGTTCGGGCAGATGTGAATGAACTTGGGAAAACAAAGTAAACTATCTGAGCCTCACTTTACTGTATCCCCTCCTTAAGATGGGATAGCCATGTCTTATTACAGTGTTATTTTCAGGATTAAAAAATAATGTGAAGTACTTTGGGTATGGTAAACGTTCATTAAAGACTCCTTTCCTATTCCTACCCTTTCCCCTGCTCTTCATGTAAGTATAACATCTTAAAAGAACTTCCTCCAAGTCTCTTAATTCAATCTTTTCTAAAATCTAATTGCAGTTTTTAGACTATTGTCTAAAGTAGACTCAAATGAAAGCTGAGGATTTTTGTATTAGTTATTTTTGGCTGTATCTGTTTGAGTTGGTGAGCTTTACCCTTTAGGAAGGCACTCAGTCAACTTAAAAACTCCATTTTGCTGAGGATTCTCCATTAAAACAGCTGGACAGTTGGGAGCAGTGGATTCTGGGAAGAGGGTGACCTAAACTCAACACCTTTCTTTTCTTCTCTCAACTTAAGCCTGCCATCTCCTAAACCAAACAGCTGCTGGAATCTTTAAGCAGTGGGTTGCAAGGTTAGACATGGTTTCCATTCTGATGCTGAAATCTGAGTATGGTTTTTGGAGACCAGTCTCTGAGTCACAAGGCAATGATGGGGGTTGTGTTATATCCTGGGACTAGCTGTCCAGCTGAGCTCTGTAGAAATAAAAATTCTATCTTATAAAAAGGGAATATGCTAATTGACCATCATAACATCACAAAGATGGTGGCCCCCACAGCCAATAAGGAGGGAATATGCTAATTGACTGCCCTGCCCTCAAAGATGGCAGTGCCCACAGCCACAAGATGGCCAGTAGGGGAGGGCAATTGGGGGGACCAGGACTGCAGGGGAGGGCAGTTGGGGGCAACCAGGCCAGCAGGGGAGGGCAGTTGTGGGTGATTGGGTTGGCAGGGAGTGGTTAGAAGCAATTAGACAGGCAGGCAGGTGAGTGGTTGGGAGCCAGCAGTCCCGAATTGTGAGAGGGATGTCCAACTGCCAGGCAGGTGAGTGGTTGGGAGCCAGCAGTCCCGAATTGTGAGAGGGATGTCCAACTGCCAGTTTAGGCCCGATTCCTACACACTGGGCCTCTAGTGTAGTATAAAATGACAGCCCTGGATGGTGTGGCTCAGTTGGTTGAGCATTATTCCATGCACCAAGAGGTTCCCGGTTTGATTCCCATCAGGGCACATACTCAGGCTGCAGGTTCCATCCATAGTTGAAGATGTGCAGGAGGCAGCCAATCCATGTTTCTCTCTCTCCCTGCCCCTTCCTCTGGTAAGTGAATATGCTAATAAATGCAAAAAAATGGTTAATATCTTTAGGGAAGTGGTTCTCAACCTTCTGGCCATTTAAATACAGCTCTTCATGTTGTGACCCAACCATAAAATTATTTTCGTTGCTACTTCATAACTGTAATGTTGCTACTGTTATGAATCATAATGTAAATATCTGATATGCAGGATGGTCTTAGGCGACCCTGTGAAAGGGTCATTTGACCACCAAAGGGGTCATGACCCACAGGTTGAGAACTGCTGCTATAGGGAAAAAATTTAAAACTTCAGGAGTATCTTTTCTACCAGAATAAAAATCAATTTATTTGCATCGCTATGAACAAGGGTCATTGCATTACAATTGGTTTTCTACAAGTTAACCCATTCTAAATAGAAAGTCAATCAATCATTAATGCATCAAGGACCCATTCAACAATCCCCAGCATTCCACTGAAGGGACATACAGTAGCTATCTATCTTTGTTCTACCATTAGATAATTTTTTAATTATGTATTGGTTTCAGGTGTACAGCTTAGTGGTTAGATAATCATATACTTTACATAGTGTTCCCCTTGATATTTCCAGTACCCCAACTAGCACCACATAGATATAACTGTATTATTTACTATATTTCCTATGCTTTACTTACTTCCCTGTGACTATTTTGTAACTACCAATTTGTACTTCTTGGTTCCTTCACCTCTTTGACCCAATGCCCCAAAACCCTTCCCCTCTGGCAATCACCAGTTCTCTCTCCATAGCTACCAAGTCTGTTTTAATTCTGTTTGCACATTTATTTTGTTCTTTAGATTCCCCATGTAAGAGAAATCATATGGTATTTGTCTTTCTCTGACTGACTTATTTCATTGAGCATAAAATCCTCTAAGTCCATCCATGCTGTCACAAATGGTAAGAGTTCATTCCTTTTTATGGTCACACTAGTGGTCTGGCACACAAACTCATGCACATTGAAAGGAAATTAGTCAGAAGAAATACTTTAATATTGCTATTCGCACTTTCTCTATAATAGAAGTGTCAACCAAATTCACGATCGACAATGACAGATGGAAACACACGCATGTGATTGGCACCAGCGAGAGCTTTATATGTATCATGCATGTGCGAGTCAACTTAGCCTTTTATACATATAGAATAAACCTGCTTAATTAGGCCTGCTTTCCGATTTAGCTAAACTAACTAACTTCTCTTTCAGGTAATTGTCAGCAACACAGCGGTAAATATCAACACAAAACAGATTATTATTGTAAATCACGCAGGAAGAACAAAGGGTAAAATATTTAACTGCAGCAGTGTTTGACTATATTCTGCACAGTGAGAAAACCTGAAGTCATTTTCAAGGTTCACATTTCTTACTTCTTTTCAGTCGGGTCAAGTTTCTAAACTTTCTAAATCTTTGTTTTCTGGCCAATGAAAAGAAAATAGGATTCCACCGAGTCTCCTATCTACCTACTTCAGAACTTCTGTGAGGATCAAATGAGATGAGACATGGGAAAACGCTTCACAGACATTTGGTTAAAGTGTGAAAGCTTCCACCTGGCTATAAAGCAAGTCATATTCCTGGGCTGAAGAAACTGCAAGGAGTCTAGTCGTCCCTAGGGAGAGGAAGCCGGGTGTTGCTATGTGACATCATTACCCGGACAGGGGAAAGGACACTTAGCATATTAGCCTTTTATATATATACTAGAGGCCGGGTGCACAAAAATTTGTGCACTCGGGAGGTCCCTCAGCCCGGCCTATGCCCTCTTGCAGTCTGGGACCCATTAGAGGATGTTCACCTGCTGGCTTAGGCCTGCTCCCTGGGGGATCGGTCCCAAGCTGGCAGTCAGACATCCCTCTGGCAGCCCGGGAGCCCTCGGGGGATGTCCACTTGCCAGAAGGGAGCAGGCCTAAGCTGCAGTTGGACATCCTTAGTGCTGCTGAGGAGGCAGGAGAGGCTCCCATCACCACTGCTATGCTGGCAGCCCTCAACCTGGCTTGTGGCTGAGCAGAGCTCCCCTTATGAAAGCGCACAGACCACCAGGGGGCAGCTCCTGCATTGAGCGTCTGCCCCCTGGTGGTCAGTGTGTGTCATAGTAACCAGTCATTCCCATTCATTCTGTTGTTAGGGTCAATTTGCATATTACCCTTTTATTCTATAGGATAGAGGCTTGGTGCATGGGTGGGGGCCAGCTGGTTTGCCCTGAAGGGTGTCCCAGATCAGGATGGGGGTCTCGCTGGGGTGCCTGGCCAGCCTGGGTGAGGGGCTGATGGCTGTTTGCAGGCTGGTCACACCCCCTTCAGGGTGGGGGTCCCCACTAGGGTGCCTGGCCATCCTGGGTGAGGGGCTGATGGCTGTTTGCAGGCTGGTCAATTCCCCCCTCCATGGGGACCCTCACCCCATGGAGGTTTGGCCAGCCTGGGTGAGGGGTTGATGGCTGTTTTCAGGCTGACCACCTTTAGGGTGGGGGGTCCCCACTGGGGAGCCTGGCCAGTCTGGGTGAGCGGCTGGGGACTGTTTTCAGGCTGGCCAAGTCCCCCCGGCGACAGAAGCTCCCAGCCTCTCCTTTTTTTTTTCTTTTTTTTATTCTGGGATTTATTTACCTTCTATAATTGAAACTTTATTGCCTGAGTAGAGCTCAGAGCCCCACGGGCAGGCGGGAAGCTTGGCTTTCTGCTCGCTCCAGCTCCGTGGCCACAGCTGGCTGAAAGCAGGTATCTGGGGTTTATTTACCTTCTATAATTGAAACTTTGTTGCTTTGAGTAGAGCTCAGAGCCGGCTGTGGCAGCTTGGCTTACTCCATCATTGGGGCAACTAAGCCTCCTGCTTGCTCCAGCTCCGTGGCTGCCAGCCGTCATCTTGGTTGGGTTAATTTGCATATAGTCGCTCTGATTGGCTGGTGGGCATGGCTTAAGGCATAGCGAAGGTACAGTCAATTTGCATGTTTGTCTTTTATTAGTGTAGAAGATAGGTAATATTCCATTGTATATATGTACCACAGCTTTTTTCTTATAAGATAAAGTTTATTTAGAATGTTACAGAGATAGTAGAAGTGAGCCAGCTGGGCTGTGTAGGCTCAGGAAACAAATTACAGAAGCAAAAGAAGGGCCCTTGGAGGTTAGGTAATGCACTAGCGGGGGGGCGGGGGGAGGACAGGGGAGATGGCGGATGCAGGCATACTCTGAGAGAGGAGAGAGGGAAAGAGCTGTACCACAATTTTTTTTTTATTCACTTGTCTATTGATGGGCCCTTGGGTTGCTTCCATAGTTTGGCTATTGTAAATAATGCTGCAATGAACATAGGGGTGCATTTTTCTTTTGGATTTGTGTTTTGGGTTTCTTCAGATAAATCCTCAGAAGTGGAATTACTGGGTCATAAGGCAGCTTCATTTTTAATCTTTTGCGGACACAAAAGTGGCTGCAGCAATCTGCATTCCCACCAACAGTGCACTAGGATTCCCTTTTCTTCACATCCTCACAAACAGTTGGCATTTGTGGATTTACTGAAAAATCCTAGAAGAAAACATAGGCAGTAGAATCTTGGACAGTTCCCTTAGCAATACTTTTTTTCAGATATATCTCTTCAGGCAAGGGAAACAAAAGAAAAATAAACAGATGGGATTACATCAAACTAAAAAGGTTTTGCACAGCAAAGGAAATCATCATAAAAATGAAGAGACAACCTACTAAATGAAGGAACATTTTTGCCAACGATATATCTGATATGGGGTTGATATCCAAAATTTATTTTAAAAAATCTCATACTACTCAACAGCATGAAAAAAAAACCAATCCAATTTAAAAATGGGCAGAGATTTTATAATTGAATTTATTGGGGTGACATTAATAAAATTGTATAGGTTTCAGGTGTACTATAGTCATCTATAGTATTGTGTGTTCACTACCCCAGGTCAAGTCTCCTTCCATCACCATTTATCCCCCCTTTTACCTTTCCGTATCCCCCTTTCCCTCCGGTCTATGTCTTTTAGGTTTTTTTTTCCTGTGCTTAATCTTTTCACCTAGTCCCCAAACCCCCCTCCTCTCTGACAGCTGTTAGCCTGTTTTCTGTATCTATGAGTCCATTTCTATTTTGTTTGCAGATGATCTGAATAGACACTTCTTCAAAGAGGCTATACAGATGGCCCATAGACATAAAAAGATGATCAATGTCACTGATTGTCAAAGAAATGCAAATCAAAATCACAATGAGATATTACTTCACACCTGTCAGAATGGCTGTTGGATAATTTTTTAAAACATTTCTCCTTTTCCTGGAAGCCATTCAGATATTTCAAGACATCAGAGATGTCTCATTTTTCTCTAAGAGTCAGGTTTCGAGGATTAGGCACAGGTGTGGTGTGAGCAGAAAGGTATTCTATTTCAGTGCCTAAAGGGAGAATCAAAACTAGTCATTATTAAAGCTGAGGGGATATTATTAAATGTAAATCCTATTTACCGCTGATTTCACTCTAAAGAAAACCTTCATTATATGTGTTCTCTGCCCAGAAAAGAATAAGACACTGCCTTTACAGCTATAGTAGTGGGATGGCAACAAGAAAGAGTTAAAGAACAGAGCAGACCAGTAGTCACAATGTAGATTCCAAAGTGGCATTTAGTTTGTCGACATGTCTAATTTATTTTAGTCAATAGTCAATTTGATCCAACCCCAAGTGTAGACTTCTATGTGAACCAGAAACTAAATATGGGCTCTCTGTTTCAGATATGAACTACACGTGTTTGGTGGCAATAATTGATAACTAATGCTTCTAAAGACAACTCTATTTCATTCTTTTGCCTTATATTTATTCTCCCAATGTCCTTACTATCTTGCTCTTTTTCTTTTTTCTTTCTTTGATTTGCTTAGGACCTCAGAGTTAAAAAGGATCTTGAAAATCTTCAAGGCCAGAGCTGTCGAGTAGAATGCTGTGCAGTGATGGAAATGTTTTTATATTTGTGTTGTTCAATATAGTAACTGCTAGCCACATGTGGCCATTGAACACATAAACTGTTTTTAGGGTAGGGTTTCTCAGATTCAGCAGTATTGACATTTTGGGCTGGATAATTCTTTATTGTTGTCAACAATGCTGAGTAGGTCCATGCACAGTCATTCTATTTAACTTCAACCTTATCCTCTCAGCTCTTAGCAATCATATTTAACTCCTGTTCACATTCCTTCACACATTCCATGGTGGCTGTTCCAAACTCTCCCACTGTGCTCAAATTCATGACTATACCCTCCCCACCAGTTCCAAGAATAGGGGAAAAGCAAAACTAATCGCAGCTGTAATATGAGATTACTTCCTCAAGTAATCCTGGCATTTACTTAAAATTTCTAGTTCCCATCTGGGTAACAATACTGAGCATTTCTGAATTTCTCCATGCTGTGAGAAAGTCAAAGTGGGGTTACCTGTCTCTTTGGATCTAATAGAGGGAGTTCAGTGTAGTGAAAAGAAGATTGGATGGAGATATAAGAGGCCAGGGTTCTCCAATCAGTTATAATAACAATAATATATATGGCCTTAGCTGGTTTGGCTCAGTGGATGGAGCGTCAGCCTGTGGATTGAAGGGTCCCTGGTTCGATTTTGGTAAAGGGCACATGCCAGGGTTGCAGGCTCGATCCCCAGTGTGGGGTGTATAGAAGGCAGCCAACCAATGATTCTCTCTCATCATTGATGTTTCTATCTCTCTCTCCATCTCCTTTACTCTCTCTGTAATCAATAAAAATGTTTAAAAAAATAATAATAATAATAACATATTTTTGATTCAGTAAGACTTTCAACCTGGCCAGCCTCAGATTCCCCATCTGCACATCATACAAAATTTCTAATGATTTTTTTCTCAAGATTTTAGATGATCTTTCCAGGTGTGGATCTTTAAAGTTCTATGTTCTTCTTCTTTACTGTTTAACTTTTAAGCAAAACAGTGTTTGAGTACCAGCTGTATGCCATCATTGTGCTAGATCAGTGATGGCGAACCTATGACACACGTGTCAGAGGTGACATGCAAACTCATTTTTTTGGTTGATTTTTCTTTGTTAAATGGCATTTAAATATATAAAATAAATATCAAAAATATAAATCTTTGTTTTACTATGGTTGCAAATATAAAAAAAAATTTCTATATGTGACATGGCACCAGAGTTAAGTTAGGGTTTTTCAAAATGCCGACACGCCGAGCTCAAAAGGTTCGCCATCACTGTGCTAGATGCTGGTAATGTAACAGTGACTAGAAGAGACTTGGTGTATGCCCTCACTTATTTTGATGGAGAAGCTGACTACCTGTCCAATGCTCCATCCTGGGAAAGCTCAGCTTTAGGGAGAACAATCCACCTAAGCAGTAGGGTTGCATTACTCTATTCTTAGGCTAACCCACAGGGTACCAAGCGGGTGAGCCTCCTCCCAGTTTATGATTTCTCACGTGTAGCTATGCTGACTGCTTAGTAGAACCAGGGATTATATGAAAAATATTTAATAATGAGCATCGTACAGGCATTGGCCCACCAAACTCATAACTGAAGCAGGACGTCACCCCAGGACTTACTCCTTTGGTTGCTGGTTTGTGGGGATTCCAGAGGAGGGGCTAGGGACCATGGTAGTAGGTTGAGTCTCAGAGGATCTAGGGATATTACTTTTTACTAACATTTGTAGAAATATTCTTATATTCTAAGTATAGAGTGGCCTTACCGGTGTGTTGCTACTGAATATCAACCGTAGGTAGAATGGATGAGGCAATATGGACATACAGCTAAGTCAATTTATCAACAATGTTGGTCTTTCCAGAGTCATCAAGTGAAGCCTGCAGTATCCCAACATTTTAAAAATGCCTGCGTGGATGTGTACATGTACATAAATCCTCCATCTTAACTTGATTTTCCTCTTTTGACTCTACCAAAGTTTCCATCCAGAACCCCCCTCTCCTGGGCCATCTCCTAGTTCTGCCTACCTCAGAGTCTAAATAGGCCCATTGCCTCCTTGTATTGAAATGTTATCTTAATGTGTGGAATGTTTAGGATCCTAGACTACCTCATTTGGCCCAATGCATTGTCCTTCCTTGGAAATAACTCTTAATAATGCTTATTTTCTTCCAAGTGCGAAGAAGACATATTATGCTTCTATAATCCAAATTATGGAAAAAAAAAACACACCCTACTTTCTCTTTCTTCCTTCTGTTCTCTCTTTTTAATATATGTGTATTGTATGGCACTGTTCTTGGTACCAAGAATACAATTGTGAGAAAAAAAAATAAAGTCCTCCACTCTTAGGAACATGAACCATAAAGCTAATCACATTTAAGCTTCACAACCCTCACTCATATGAAGTTTTTGTAAGGCCCCAGGAAGGGCCTGAGAAAATGTTCACCTACTTTAGGTATTTTATACATTTTATAAAATTTGCAGATGTGAGATATTTTAGCTGCTGTTGGTTAAGAATGCTGTCTCTTTCCACTCTAATTTTTCCACCATCATACTTCCCCTTATATCAGATAACATTTGAGGTGCAGAAGGTATTTTGGAACTCCTTCTAAGAGAAATTGAGTCCTGGATATATCTAGCCTGGATTTAATAGGATGTATATAAATGGTATGCAGTCACTTCTACATAAAGTTATTTAGTTGCTATAATGTATGCATGGCACCCAAGAATACTCCAACTGTCTACTGTGCTACTTTATGATGTGACACCAAGTTACAGGTGTGTCCTACAGTGGTCAGTTCCAAAAGTTTGTGGCTAGATGGAGAGAAGATCTGAAACAGAGTCTGAAGCTGTATCTGAAACCTTCCTCCAGTCATCAGACAAATACAATGATCAGCAGAGAACTGGGTCTCACCAATACTTAGTCTCTCAACCAATGTCACCCCAATAAATTCAATAAAAATTGTCTCTCATTTGCAAATAATAATGTAATGTATACTGTTATATATGAACTATGCATTTTTCTGTTTTGATATAATCATGCAAAATAGAACTTAACAGAATTTATGTGTTTGTAGGGCACCTTTGTAGCAGTACTACAGTGAGTTTGTTTGGGTGTGAGGATGCATGTTTCACAAATCCCACTTATTAATAATAAAATCAAACTTGTTAAACCATGCTAAAGAAAGACTGAGCTATTTTTCTATTATCTCTATCAAAAATATATTATAAACCATGTGGCAATGGGCAAGGAGTCACCTGATCGGTGGTGCTCTTATATCACCAGGGGCATAGCAGAAGTACAGTCCTTAGTTCATCCTAGCTTGATGCCTATGTTGGTGGCCAGAACTGTTTCATGCCTGGGATACCTAAAAAAAATCCCAAACATAGAGACATATGTATAAAATTAGTATCACATACAGAAGCAGTAAAAATATGCAGCCAAAAATATAGAACAATTATAGAACTGTGGTAGACATGTAAAAAAAATATTAATTTTCTATTTGTCAGATTTAACATTTTTGTTAGTTCTGATTTATTTTCTTACATTAAGTACATATCAATTTTTGTGCCTCATTTTCCATTCTGAATTTTGCATTTTTTAAAGAGCGTTCACTAAAGTTTCATAAAACTTGGATCCACTCTTGCTCATGGAGCTAATATAGAAGAGGAGTTGTCAGCAAAGCAGAATGAGAAGGGGCATCCAGAGAACCAGGAGAGGTTCGAGAGAGTGTAACCTCCCAGGACTCAGGGGAAGAGAGTGCAGCTAAAGGAAGGGAGAGGATCGGCAGTGCAAATGTTGTAGCGTGGTCAAGCAAGGGAAGGACTGAGAGTGTCTTCTGGGTTTATTCCCATGGAGGTCATTGGTGACTTAGGCCTGAGCAGCTTCCGTGCAGTGGAGGGGATAAAACTAGTTCAGTGTGGGATGAAAAGTTATTGAGAGGTGGTTACCAAGAGGGAAGAGCCATGGTGAATAGGTGGATGGTAAGGTCAGTTCACCGAGATGAATATTCAAAGCATTTGACTTAGGATGCAGTTCAATTGTAAACATATTGAGTGTGAAATGTCTTTCTATTTTCAAAATGCCTAATTTGATGTCTGGTACGGTAGTATTTGTGAAAGAGTCATGATTGACTGACTTCCATAGATTGCTGCTTCTATATCCTGGTTATTCTTCTTCAGAGGGTTGATAAGTACTAAAGTTGGTAATTGAAGGAGGTAATGACATTGCAAGAACATCTTTTAAAAGAAAGTATGTCCACCTTCCCCAAATGAGGCAGGATTGTCAGTAGAGGAACACAGACTCGGGCTAAAGCTATACAGTCACTTAGAGCTCTGGGACTCAGGTTATGCCGAATATTCCCTCTTGGCGCTTGTTTTCCTGTTTCACCACACCTACTTCCTTATATAGGTAAGGAAGAAATGAGATGAATTTCAGTTGTAGCACATTGCCAGATTCACCATCTGTGGTCAATAGGTTCATTCCTTCCAGCCCAACACAGAGAAGTACGAGGCACTGCAGAGAAACTCCATGCTCCTTTCATGTTTTTTGCTTTCCAGAATTTTAAAACCATTGTTCAAGTAGAAAACACAGATGATCTTTGTTCCCTGGCTAAAATGTAATCAGTGGTGAAACACAGCAGGGCACTGGGTATGATCTAGAACCTGGCAGTGAAACAGAAACTGGTGAATGAAGGTGAACACAAAAAAGGCCTACATCAGTGGTTCCCAAACTTATTTGGCCTACTGCCCCCTTTCCAGAAAAATATTACTCAGCCCCTGGAAATTAATTTTTTTTAAATTTTAATAGCAGTTACTCATCGCCCCCAAATGCACCTGTGGCCATCTCCGCCCCCCTGGATCACTGCAGTGCCCACCGGGGGGCGGTAGTGCCCACTTTGGGAATCACTGGCCTACATTAATTCCAGTATAAGAAGAGCAAGTGAGCCAAGGGAACGTGAAAAGTAGAGGGAAAAGAAATAATATGATTCATGTTAACAAATAGTGAACACAATCAATTTCCCTCGTGGAGAAACATGATGGCTAAAGCAAGGTTTTGATAAAAAGACATGATTTAATTACAAAGATGATTTTTCTGCTAGTAATTCTGCCTAGCAAGTTGTATAATAAATATATATTGACATTTCCAAATAGACTGTGTATCAATGAGAACATGTAAATCCAGTCTTTACCATTTGATACAACTTTTAAAGATATGGTACAACCTTTATTCAATTTTATCAAATAACTAGAGGCCCAGTGCATGAAATTCATGCACTCGGGGTGGGGGTGGGGGGTTCCCTGAGCCCAGCCTGCTCCCTCTTACAGTCTGGGACCCCTCAGGAGATGTCTAACTGATGGCTTAGTGCAGTAGTTGGCAAACCGCGGCTCGCAAGCCACATGCGGCTCTTTGGCCCCTTGAGTGTGGCTCTTCCACAAAATACCACGTGCGGGCATGCACGTACAGTGCGATTGAAACTTTATGGCCCATGCGCAGAAGTCAGTTTTTGGAAAGGAGATAGATGAAATAAGTATACAAGACGAGTGTGGATGGGAGAGTTGGAAGGGGTCGACCTCAGCGAACGTACTTCAATCAGATTGAGGACGTTTTTAGCAAAGGCCAGCTTAGGAGTACCCTAATTAAGTAAATAACAATGTACCTACCTATATAGTTTAAGTTTAAAAAATTTGGCTCTCGAAAGAAATTTCAATCGTTGTACTGTTGATATTTGGCTCTGTTGACTAATGAGTTTGCCGACCACTGGCTTAGTGGGACATCTTTAGCACTGCTGTGGAGGGGGGAGAGGCTCCCACCACTGCCGCTGCGCTCGCCAGCCTTGAGCCCAGATTCTGGCTGAGCGGCGCCCCCGCCCCTCCTCCCCCGTGGGAGCGCACTGACCACCAGGGAGCAGCTCCTGTGTTGAGTGTCTGCCCCTGGTGGTCATTGAGTATCATATAGACCACCTGTTCTGCTGTTCGGTCGATTTGCTTATTAGCCTTTTATTATATAGGATGTGTAAACTCCCCACATATAATTTTGTGATTAATATTACTGAGGTTAAGAAACAGGTCCAAGTACCTAAAATACCTCAAAGTACCTAAAATCAAAATACCTACAATAAACACTCTATTTGGGTATGAGCACCTATCTTGTCTTTATGGTTACCTATTAAGAATGCTTGACTCCCTCAGATGAAACAGTATTTTACTGAAGGTCCACAAATCATTACTGGTGCTGAAAAAATGCAACATAGTTCTTGGCCTGTCTATGGTAGATCTTAAATATTTGTTAACCAATAATGTAATCATGCTGAGAAAACAGTAGTTGCTTGGATCAGTCTTCTAGGAGATTTATTTTTATTTCATTTTGTGTAACTGCAATTAATTTATCACAGTTACCATTTCATACTCCACAGGGCAGCACTTGAACTGGCCTCTTTTAGTGATCTCCATTGTTGCCATATGACTTTATAAAAGAAGGTTTTATTTTCATAGTGTTAGTGGGGATATAAAAGTAGTACAACCTCTTTAGAGACCAATTTGTTAAGTCTATTAATAAAACAAAATATGGCCTTTAATTAAGCAATTCCACTTCTAGAAACTTATACCTGCACAAGTTGAATAGACAAAGCTGAGTGGACAAGGATAGTCCAGGCTATATTGTGTATGAACTGAAAAACTGGCAATAACCTAAATGTTCATAGGGAGGGTTACATGAATTATGATGCATCTAGCTGATGGAATTCTCTGCAGCCATTTTTTAAAAAAAGAATAATGTAAACTTTCTATATTACAACAGAAAGGCCCTTCAAGGAATATTAAGTGAAAAGAGAAAAGTTGAATGATAATAATAATTAAAATAATAATAGTTATTATAAACACTTATAAAGTGTGTACTATGTTTTACGTACTTTACCATTAGTAACACATTTAATGCTCATCACCACCTTGAGGTGCATACTATTGTTATCCCATTTTACAGATGAGGAAACTGAAGCACAGTAATATCAAGTGACTTGCCCAAGGTTGCAAAATTGTGTCAGAGGCAGTGTCTGGTTTGAGAATCAGTGTTCTCACCTAGTTCTTTCCATGAATGTTAAGAAATGAAAATACATGTAAGTATTTTTGTGTAGGGATGTGTATGTATATGTGTTCATATATGCACAGAAAATGGCTCTAAGCATAGCCTCTTAACTGCTAGCAATTGCTTCCTCTGAGAGGGGGTTGGGGTGGGAGAGGAAGAGGAGAAGATACGTGATATGTTTTTTTTGCTTGTTTACTTTTGTTATGAGGGACATTAATCTATACTAATAAAACGGTAATATGCTAATTAGACCAGATAGACTGGATGTCTTCTGAATGTCCTTCCAGACAAAGCCACAGTGGCAGGGGCTGAGGTAGAGGTGATTAGGGGTGATCAGGCCAGCAGGGGAGAGCAGTTAGGGGCAATCAGGCAGGCAGGCAGAGTGGTTAGGGGCGATCAGGCAGGAAGGCAGAGTGGTTAGGGGCAATCAGGCAGTCAGGCAGGTGAGCGGTTAGGAGCCAGCCATCCCAGATTGCGAGAGGGATGTCCGACTCCCTAAACCGGCAGTTAGACATCCCCCGAGGGGTCCTGGATTGGAGAGGGTGCAGGCCGGGCTGAGGGACCGCCCCTGTGCACGAATTTTGTGCACTGGGCCTCTAGTCCTATATAATAAAAGGCTAATATGCGAATTGAGCAGCAGAATGACCGGTTGCTATGATGCGCACTGACCACCAGGGTCAGACGCTCAACACAGGAGCTGCCCCCTAGTGGTCAGTGCGCTCCCACAAGGGGAGTGCTGCTCAGCCAGAAGCTATGGCAGCCATAGCCATCAGTTGGACACCCCCTGAGGGCTCCCAGACTGTGAGGGGGCATAGGCCGGGCTGAGGGACTCCCCCCCAAGTACACGAATCTCGTGCACCGGGCCTCTAGTATTTTATAATAATTTTTTCACAAGGGATGTTTCTCAAAATGTAACTCTAGTTATTTTCCTTCTGTTGCTAGCAGTTAAAGAAATTTGGCCATTTTCATCACTGTTAAAAAGTTCTATCATTCATTGGTTCACTTAATACAAACAAGTAAACTGTCCTAGGTGTCCCTGCCTTTCCCAGTTCTCAAGAAGTTCACTGTCTAGTGGAACAGATTGACATAAAAAAATGTAATTCCAGAGCCTCTATAAAGGGGACGCAGAAAGATGGGGTGGGAGGGGCACAAAGGAGAGATGTCAATTCTGTGGAGAGCAGTGTGAAGGAAGGCACCCAGAGAGGAGGTAATGTTTTGCCTAAATACTGAATGAAAAGTAAGAGTTCTCAGGAGACAGGGGTCAGGGAGAGAGAAAAAGCATCCCAAATGGAGGGAATGATGAGAGTAAACACAGAAGTAAAGACACTGGAACCCACCTTGTTCTTTAGGGGAATGGTTGTAGTTTGACTTAGCTGCAGCTTAGCAAGAGAAATATGAGCGTTGTCTGCCTCCGGAGTTGTGGGCAGGAGCCACATTACCTAAGCCCTGTGAGCCATGTTACGAGCTTCATCCCATGTACCACATGTTCCTAAGGAACATTAGAAGAATCAGGTGTTCCCAGAATAAGTCAAAGATATAGATCAAAAGATGCATACAATGGAAGGACATTCTGACACATGCCACATGTAGATGAACTCGAAAACATGCTAAAAGAAAGGTTAGATACCAAAGGACAAATATTGTTATGATTCCATTTATATGAGGTACCTAGAATAGTCAACTTCTTAGAGACTGAGAGTAGAATAGTGGTTCCTAGAGGATGGGGGCAGTTACTGTTTAGTGTTACATAATTTCAATTTGAGATGATGAAAATGTGCTGGAGATGAGCTGGAGATGGGTAATGGTGTGAGTTGCACAATAATGTCCGTGTACTGAATGCTACCGAACTGTACACTCAAAAAGTCTTAAAATAATACATTTTATATGATGCATATTTTACAATTAAAAAACAGGTTAAAATGGTAAATTTATGTTATGCATATTTTTACAATTGAGATATATGGGAAAAAGAGATAAAGATATAGACAAAAATATTTAGGGAAATAATTCTTTTTCTTTCCTGACATTAAAATTAGGTACGCCATTTAAAAACAAACAAAAACATCTTTTATTGATTTTAGAGAGGAAGGGAGAAGGAAAGAGTGATGGAAACATCAATGATGAAAGAATCATTGGTGGGCTTCTCCCGCAGCCTCTGCCCCTCATCAGAGATGGAGCCCACAACCTGGGCACGTGCTCCTGACGGGAATCAAACCCCGGACTCTTCAGGCCGCGGGCCTATGCTCTATCCATTGAGCCAAACCCGCTAGGGCAGGCATGTCATTTATTTGTTTAAG
The DNA here is from genome assembly GCF_000147115.1 of Myotis lucifugus. Classification (NCBI taxonomy): domain Eukaryota; kingdom Metazoa; phylum Chordata; class Mammalia; order Chiroptera; family Vespertilionidae; genus Myotis; species Myotis lucifugus. Next base: position 5,436,471 of record NW_005871111.1, on the reverse strand, counting down.
CTGATAATAATGATTTGTTTCTGTTATACAATAATGGCTATCGTTTACTGGAAACAAGCTCTGTGCTAGCTTTACCTTCATAGAGATGGAGAGGTGCAGGCTGAGAGAGCTCAGCGAACTCGCCCAAGAGCACACAGCTAGTGAGGGGGCATTTCTAGGAAACCTGGGATTGGAACTCAGCTCCCAACACCCTGCTCTTGCACCAGCCCACAGGGTGCTTGATTATCTTGCTACATTTTTGGACATGTCAATATTTTTCTTTAAAAATTCTCCCATGATCTGCCACGAGTGTAGGTTTGATGTTTTCTGAGTTGGGAACATGTAAAAAGCCTGAGACTATGCAGAATGAAAAGTTGAGTGTTTACTTTATTGATTGATTGATTGAGGTATTACATATGTGTCCTTATCACCCCAGAGCAGCCGTGGGCAAACTACGGCCCATTTGAAATGAATAAAACAAACAAAAAAAAGACCGTAACCTTTTATGTAATGATGTTTACTTTGAATTTATATTAGTTCACACAAACACTCCATCCATGCTTTTGTTCCGGCCCTCCGGTCCAGTTTAAGAACCCATTGTGGATGGCGGCATAGAAAAACACCGGAAATTGCTGCCTCCGACAACAACTTCAAAAATACAACTAAAAGGGAGAACGGTCATCATCCAGAACCACAGGAAGGCTGGCTGAGTGGAAACTCTACAACTAGAAGGGAAGAGAAGAGCACACAGACTCAGAGGAACTACGAAAGTGAAGTGCAGAGGTACAGGAGGCTCCGGCGCGCGTGGAAAGGGGCGGGCACCTGAGGATGCGGCTGTCTTTTTGAATCGGGGAGGGGAGTCACAAGCTCCCGACTGCTCTGAACTCCGGTTCCGGGAAGTCTCTGGGGACCCAGGGACTCATACGGGGGAGAAAACTGGGACTGTCTGGGCAGCAGGGCAGGAACTCCGGACCTTGAGGGCAGCTTTTCCCCTCAGAGGGTGCTTGCAGCAATTACCCGGGGACACTGAGATGCAGGCCCCCTTTAGGGCAGGGGCTGAGGATCAGCCATAGCTTCTTTTCCGCCCTGTTGATTCCCTGAGACCCCGCCCCACCCAGGCTGTGGCAGAGGCTTTTGCATATGAATGCCCTGGCCCTTTGCAATCTGAAAATTACCTAACAAATCACAGCTGGGCCAGACAGACCCAGAACTTCCAAGAGAAGGCCCT
>NW_005871111.1:5329403-5435041 GCF_000147115.1 Myotis lucifugus | reverse complement strand
CAAAAATTTGCCGGCGCCTGGAGAAGAGGGGGGGGCGGCCGGCAGACATGCGGCCGGGGGCGGAATCGGCTGCGCGCCCGGCCTGGGCTGGGGTCCGGCTCCGGCTGCAAGCTCCGGGACGGGCCGGGGAGCGCTTCCGGGGAGCGCCCGCCTGCCGCGCCCGCGAAGCTGCGCCCTGCAAACCCTGCCCCTCCGAGCGAGCGCCGGAGAGAAGTTGTTTCGTGACCTGTTGGTCCCTGTGCACGCCAGGCTGGGAGCGGAGGGGGATGCCCTCCCTGCAGCTCAGCCCGGGCGGGGGCTGGGGCACCAGGGTTCCCCGAATTCGCTGACAGCCTCTGGGGACGCGCGCATCCTCCAGCCCATTTATAAGGAGCCCGGTGCTGTCACTGGACCCCGAGGCAGCAGCATTTCTGCTTTCGAGGTGTGAAACCGTTGCAGAGGCCCCTGTCTTCATTTCCTTCAAAAAATCCGTTGCAAGCCGCCGACTGAAATTGTAGAATCGAACAAGATGAGGCAAGTGGCCGCCTGAGGGTACAAAATCAGCGGTGTTGCCTGGTTTTTCTCACCGGTTTTCACTTGGATTAGAGGCGGACATGGGTGTGTTTGGGTATCCAAATGCATTTTAAGGTTGGCTACATGCAAACTGCATTCACAGAGCTACGTTTGGGTTTTTCTGACCCTGTTTTGTTTTTCTCTCTCTACCATTTTGTAGATTTCCCTCCTCACTATGTGTTGGACTTGGCCAGGTTAGTTGGAATCTTCAGCATTACGCGGTTTATGTCGTTAGAACTTCTCTGTGTGTCTTTATGTGTAGAACAGTGAATCTGTGTTCTCTGTTTACAGATGGTGGCTACAGTGGCAGTTCTCTGGGTGGGAAAGGCGCTCAGAGTAGTCAAGTTTCCTGACTTTGACAGTAATGTACCTCGAAAGGTAAGAAAAGAAATAAATAAAGTAATTATTTTCTGAAAAGAAGTCACTATATATATGTTATATATTATGTGTATTTAAAAATTGTCACCCAATCCAGAGTGGGTATAATGAAAGTAAAAAATAAATGTTATAATATGTACTTTTTATTTATTTATTATTATTATTTATCCTCATCCGAGGATATTTTTTCCATTGATTTTTAGAGAGTGGAAGGGAGAGGGAGAGACAGAGAGAAACACCAATGTGAGAGAGACACATCGATTGGTTGCCTCCCACATGCCCCTGACCCACCGTAGGTGCCATTGACCAGAATCGAACCCGGGACCCTTTAGTCCGGAGGCTGAAGCTCTGTCCACTGAGCCAAACCGGCTAGGGTCGTGGTAGGTAAACTGCGGCTCTTTGGCCCCTTGAGTGTGGCTCTTCCACAAAATACCACATGCGGTGCGCACGTACAGTGGAATTGAAACTTTGTGGCCCATGCATAGAAGTCAGTATTTTGTGGGAGAGCCACACTCAAGGGGCCAAAGAGCCGCATGTCGCTCTCAAGCCGAAGTTTGCTGAGCCACAGTTTGCCGACCACTGGCCGCTAGGGCGTAATAGGTATTTTTTAAAAAGTTCCATAATCTCTTTAAAATTAAGAAAAAAAGGCCCTAGAAATCATGTATTCTGTTTTACTTGCTAGTAATGAACACTTTTTTGGGGAATACAACTGTTTTGCATTTTCTACATCTAATCTAGCCAGTGTATTCTTTATTCATTATTCTTCAGGTTTATTTTCTTACTCTTCTATCTGCATCTGCTTGGCTCCACATGAAGATGAAGTGCATTTCCTTTTTCCTGCTGACATTAGAGCTGTGGGCTAATACATGATCATATTTTAAAGTAAACGATGTATTTATCCCACATGTTTGATCATACTCATATTTGTCTCTTCCCCCAACCCCCCATGCCTTTCTCTCTCTTTCTGCCATAGTAGTGCTGTTTGTCCAGGAATAATGTTGTTTGAGCACTATGTGGGGGCAAAAATTGTGTATGAGGACTAATTTTGTGTTTTTAAAGGGAAAGAATTTAATCATGTAAACAAAACTGTTTCTGTTTGAAAGGCCCTGTGTTAGCTATCTTTATTATTGAGTTTTGTTATCCCTTTTAAATTTTCTAGACGTTTCCACTACCTCTACTATATTTTGGGAACCAAATCACGGGACTGTTCAGCACAAAGAAACTGAAGTATGGATACTTTATTTTACTAGTGAGGTTATATAATGTGTTCTTAAAATTGTATTTGAATGTCAAATATTTAACACATTGTTATTGTTGCTGAAATAAATGAAAGGACCAGAAAGCTTGTGCTATTACATAATAAAGATTACACTAAAGGTTTTAGTTTAAGCTCTTTAAGTTTAAAGAGAAAGAGGGTTTTTGTTTGGGGTTTTGATCCCTCAGTTTCATGATAGAAGTCTTAAAGTGTCATAAAATGCTATGACAGAAGATTTTCATTATTTTTCCAGATGTATAGTAGTGAAGGATATATACTTTGCTTTTGGGATTTCAATTATTTAATGCAATTTATGGATATTATATATTTGACAAATTCTACAAGCAAAAGCAGAGGGTGGATGCGAGAACTTCTGTAGTGTTTCTTTTAACATGTTAAAATAACACCAGATGAACCTTGATTTAAACATGATTGATATTTTACTCATGGCTATATACCTGTAGAGGCAGCATATTCACTTTTAGAAAGAAGTGATAGCTCTCTACTCTTTGACAATACTGTCTTATTATCCATTAACTTCCCCATTCTTGGCTTCCATACTTAAGGAGTATAGTATGTATTGAGTGTATGTGATGTTAAAATTACACACACAAGGAAACCATTTAACAGAAATCCATGGCTTCACCACTTCCACATGAGCTAAACCCTGGCATACTTGCTGGATGAGCATAAACCAGAATGGGGAGATCTCTGAAGATCAGACACAAAGTGTTTTTCATTTCTTCTTTAGACCCAAGAAACTTGACAGAAGGACCATGATGATATCTCTGGAGAGTGTTTTATGGAAGTCAAATTTATCATAGGCGGGCATCCTTTTCCATCTCACTACCCACTTGGAAAGAAGTGCAGGCCTGCTGGAAAGGCTGCTTAATAGAGTTTGCTTTTTCATCCTTGCCATCCATCCATTCAGTCACACCCTGTCTTTGATTGCCAGCTAAATATAAGGCACTTTGCAGTAAGATGAGATATATTCATAAATAACTGAGAATTTAGAGGAAGACAAAATTACTTCCACAAAAGGACAATTAAGGAATATCTAATGGAGTAAAATTATGGTAGATGTTATTTGGAGGGTTGGAGTGGGAAGAGAGGTCAGTAAAGAAAGGAGAAAAAATCAAAAAATAAATTCTTAAACTTTATTTTACCTAATTATCTTTTTTTCTTTTTTTCCAGCTTGCCAATGTTTACAGTTCTGAGAAGGTTCTCCATCCTGTTTACAATGTTTGCTGAAGGAGTGTTACTCAAGTGAGCTAAATTTCTAATACATCTCTAGTCTTTAACAGACTTTAGTCACTTTGAAAAGGTACCCAGCATAATAATTGTTTAATAAAAATATTAAAGTTATTTGTCTTGCTTCTACTTTATCTTTTGGAAAGTTTAAGCAACTTAATCCCTTTGCTCTTGGAATCGATAGTTTATGGGAACAGTAGTTGGGAAGATTATGAATAGGAGTTAGAAACCTTTTTAAACATGAGATATACTTTGATGAATTCCTATACTTACTGCTGCCACTAGGTGTAGAGGAGTCAGAAACATCGGTATAGTTTTGTGCTTTATTTAAATCCCCACTCGAGGATATGTTTTTATTGATTTTTAGAGAGAGAGGAAGGTGGAGAGAGAGAAACATTGATCAGTTGTCTCCCTTATGCCCCCAACTGGGGATCAAACCTGTAACCTAGATATGTGGCCTGACCGGGAATCGAACCAACAACCTTTTGGAGTACGAAGCTATGTTCCTTGTTTCGGCTACTTTCACTACAAATGTGTGTGACCTTTTTCTACTAAGGAGATTCCATTTTGCTGAAATACAAGCTCAATAATAAACAATAAGAGTAAGGAAAAAATGAGTATATTTATTTAAAAAAATAAGATTTGCTTTATCAAAGGGGTTCTTTTAAATATCCAATTTCTTGGAAACATAAAAAATTGGACTGTTTATAACTTTTTTCAAATATATCTTTTTTATGTGTGTGTGCCTGTGTTATGAATCTTTGTGAATAAAGCCACAGTTTACATAATTTTTTTTTTTGTAGGAAGACTTTTTCTTGGAGTATTAAGATGACTGTATTTGCAATGATTATTGGAGCCTTTGTAGCTGCCAGGTAAGATGTGGGCCTATATAAGCCTGTGAGCTCATTAGAAATTATCAGTAGTTAATAATGATCAATTACCAATAAAGATAATTTTTTATAGGATAAATAAGAATCATATCTTTGAAAAGCATCCAAAGACCCTTTAAAAGTTAAATCTTTTAGAGTTTGTTAAGATCAAGGCTGGTAAAATCAGATTCTTAAAAGTTAAATTCACGTAATTTAGGATTTATTATACAGTCTTCTACTGATTGAGCACATACCATGTGTCGCACAATATGTTTGACATTTTAGACATAATAGTTCTGTATTCCAACTCTGAAAGGTATGGATATGATTTTTCTATTTTATAGTTGAGGAAACTAAAACGTAAATTCAATAACAGCTAGTAAGCAGCAGAACGTGCTGGAATTTGAATCTGTGCCTGACTCCGGAGCCTATGTGCTTTTATAAACCATGTGGCATTTTTTTTACTTTGTGTGCTGCTGAAGGAAATAGTGTCTCAGAAAAGGCAAGTGATAATGAATTATTTGCCTTGTTGAATAATGAATAATAGAATTGCTTTATTTGGCCTCACTTAGGATGTATCACAAATGGCATAACTTATTCTACTAAATTATTAAAGCTTTTTCCATTGTTCTTAAGTTTTAGTTTTCAGGTGGATGGAGAAAATGTATATCCAAAGACTCAGAAAATTAAAATGATGGCTAGAAGCCTTCTACAACATTTTACTCAGCCCAGGGCATGCATGTATGAGTTTTCTAATGTCACAAATTCTGCCTGACATACATTTTTCATTTGGGAGTTATAATGTACCTCTTGGATTGGCTCATTTACCTTCATCATATCCCTGTGATATAGACAGGGAGGGGGTAGGAATATAAGTCAAATTTTATTCCACCCTAAATCTCCAAGTGAAATTTCATTGTAAAAAAAAGGGGGGGGGGTAGAATAATTGGTTACTAGAATTTCATTATGTAGCTAACTGCTTTTCTCTCTAGATATTATTGCCTCCTTGGAGAAAAATTCTGTATGAGCATCCTACCTTTCTTTTTGAAGCATTTCCTTGGAGCTGGTGGGATCCAAAATTGAGTCAAACGATAGGGATTCCTCGGGGCTAACATCTGGCCTGCAAAGCTTCTGAGGAGGATTGCTATCTTGACCAGCCTTGTCTAATTAGGACATTTTACTTGGGAAAGAGATTGGGAGGAAGGGAGTCTGAAGTTAGGGGGTTGTCCAGGCTGCTTGAAAGAGAGGCTGTGCATTAGGCTAGTTCTGCCTCAAAGTGCAGTGGTGTAGAGCTCCCCAGAAGTCTTGTTCCATGTAGCAGTAGTAGTAGTACTAGTAGTAGTTTACATACAAATATGTACTATCTTTGCAAAATCATGGAATGTGGGACCACTGTTTAGCTAGGGTCCTAAAATATGAAGGCATACTTTTCTTAGATTTTCATTTATTTGTTTAATAAATTTTTTATCTCTACTAAATACTAGAAAACTTCTGTTTCCCTAATGCCACTAGTTATAGCAGTATTTGAATTCCTACTGTGTGCTTTTGGACACTGTTGTAGCTTGATCTCAGAGCTAACCATGATCCACACTTCAGAAATTTGACCTCAGGGTCCAACCACCTGTGCAAGATAGTCCTACCTTTTGTGTGAACTTTTGGAAAATGACATGTTAACAACTCATCCGTTTGGTCTCCTTACCTGTGAAATTCAGCTCTGATGCCTTCTGCCTGCTTCAGCTGTAACCGTGAATTTGGTTGCTTATTGTTGTTGTCTGACTTGGAATTCAGAACGGTGTGCTATTTAACTGACATGATTGTTTGTTGCTAATGATTTTAGCTGTTAGTGTTTCTCATTTCTGAAGACTCTACTTACTATAAAATTGCAATTTGTAACTAGAAATCAAGAAATACTAGTAGTTGATAAAATGCCTAATGTTCATTTACCTAGATAAAAATACGTTGTTGCAAATACTCTATTCAAACCTACTTAAAATTAAGGGCGTGTTCCTTAAATGTAAGTTGTTAAAGTGCTGCTTATGTTTTGCAGCTCTGACTTGGCATTTGACCTGGAAGGATATGTTTTTATTCTGATAAACGATGTCCTGACAGCAGCAAATGGTGCATACGTGAAACAAAAATTAGATTCAAAGGTAGGTAACAATCTAAAGTTTCTTTAAGAGATGTTTACTGATCTTGGGGATGATAATGTCAATTCATCAGGGAAGAAGCGGGGAATAAAGAAAAATATTTAGGAGGAGTGGGAAGGAAATAGGGGGTCTCTGAGGGTAGAGAAATGTGTCATAAATGATCATGGCTGTATTCTAGAGGACCTGAGCAGGAAAGAAATATCTGAAAGCCCTTGAGCAGATTTGAGGAGAAGTGAGTGTTGGAAGGGGCTGCAGAAAAAGAATGGACTTTTCGAGTTACAGATCATGGGAAACTTTCGGGAGAATTGGTATCTTTCTCTCTCTGGGGCAACACCGAGTTCCCTGGCTCAGATCTCATGCACGTGAACTTTATTTACCCATCTCTTTTCTCTCAGTTTGCAACATGCACACAAAGGCTTTAAATATATTTGTTATTAGTTTGTCTGTATAGACACACTAAATTTTATTTTTTAGATGAAGCCGGATCATCAGGAAGCGGGGTATTTGAGCCACATTAGTTTACTCCATTATGGTGTAAGGTTACATTATTATACGAAGACGCTGTGTGACACTGAGCTTTACATATCATAGGGTTGCTATTGAAGGAGTTGTTTTTTTCTGTCATAATGTATCCTGTATGGGGACCCACATGAGATATTTATCGTAGATGTCACCATGGCTCTTCCTGAGTAGCTGGTGTATTTTATCTCATTGTAACTGACCATGGCTTTATCTGATTTTCCTACCCGTGTTTTCTCTTCCGTCAGATAGCCTTATCCGCTTAGTTTGTACAGTGCTTCTGAAATGACTTTCAGGTCCTTTTTCGGAGTTCAGATCATACATACCAATGCCCTTCTCTGCAGTGGTATTAGTATTGAGTTTGTATCATCTTGGTGGGAGGCTTTACCTTCTCCAGAAAGAACCCTAAAACCCATGGCCATCCCACTTGTTCTCATTTTCAGAGAACGTTGGTTTTTAATATCCTTGAAGAATTGGGGACAGTGTAGATGTTTCCAAGGAATTTCTTTAAACATATCTTTTATGTCTTGTTCTCCATGTACTTGCCTTGACAACTTCGTATGATCATTGCATTTTAATGGAAGCGACTGTTAAAACTATTGTCTTTTTGAAATGGTTAAAGAAAAGGGACCAGTTAGAGATTTAGTTTTATTCTGGTTTTTTTTTGTTTGTTTGTTTCTGTTTTTTTTCCTTCAGCCCATTTATTTGCTGCTTTGGAAAATAGGTATGAATAATAACATTTTATTTGTCCAGCAGCCTCAGCTCTTTCAGACAGTACTGTCTAGTAAAGTTTTTCTGTCATAATGGAAATCTTCTGTATTTCTGCTGTCCAGTAATGGTAGGCACTAGCCACATGTGGCTGTTGAACACTTGGTATGTGACTGGTAAAACTGAGAAGCTGAATTAGTAGTTTAATGTAATTTTAATTAAATTGAAATAGCTGCATGTGGCTAGTGCAGCCGTGGGCAAACTACGGCCCGCGGGCCGGATCCGGCCCATTTGAAATGAATAAAACAAAAAAAACAAAAAAGACCGTACCCTTTTATGTAATGATGTTTACTTTGAATTTATATTAGTTCACACAAACACTCCATCCATGCTTTTGTTCCGGCCCTCCGGTCCAGTTTAAGAACCCATTGTGGCCCTCGAGTCAAAAAGTTTGCCCACCCCTGGGTTAGTGGCTACCATATTGTACAGCACAGTCTAGAGTTGGGATGGGGAACCTTTTTTCTGCGAAGGCCATTTGGATGTTTATAACATCATTTGTGGGCCATACAAAATTATCAACTTAAAAATTAGCCTGCTGTATTTGGTCAAACATTTAATGAACCCACCCCTAATGCTTTGGCAGGGCCAGACCAAATGATTTCCCGGGCTTTATAAGGCCTGTGGGCCAGACATTCCCCACCCCTGGTCTAGAGTATATCCTAGAACCTAGAAAAAAATAAAGAGGGTTTCTGAGTATTTTATTCCCAGGAGAGCCCTTTAGTTCTTTACTCAGAAATGACTTGTGACTTATTTGTATGAGACCTTTTAAGCATATTGATCTGTTTTTCATAGTTAATGGATTAGAAGCAACAAACTACAAGATGGAATTCTATTTAGAGGCAGAGAGGCTTACCAGCAGTATGAAAGGTCAGCTAACAATAAGAAAGACAAGCAGGAAAACTATAAAAATCAGATGGAAGCCCTGGCTGGTTTGGGTCAGGGGATAGAGTGTCGACCTGCGGACTGAAGGGTCCCAGGTATGATCCCGGCCAAGGGCACATACCTCGCTTGCAGTCTCAATCCCCAGTCCCGACTGGGGCACGTGTGGGGGGCAGCAAATGATGTGTCTCTCTCACATCAATGTTTCTCTCTATCTCCCCCCCCCCCCCCACTCTCTTTCAACATGAATGGAAAAATTATCCTCAGGTGAGGATTAACAACAGCAAAAAAATCAGACGGATGTACTCAGAAATGATTTAGGGGCTACTAAACACCCTTAAGGGCAACATCATATAAGAACAAAATACAGCCCTGGCTGGTGTGGCTCAGTTGGTTGGAGCGTTGTCCCGTACACTGAAAGGTGGCGGGTTCGATTCCCAGTCAGGGCACAGTTCCAGATTGCGATCTCGATCCCTGTTAGGGACGCATGCTGGAGGCAACCCATCGATGTTTCCTTCTCACCTTGATATTTCTCTCTCCCCTTCCTCAGTTCCCTTCTCTGAGATCAATTAAAAAACACAATGCCCTGACTTTAATAATGTTTATAATGCCCTAAATGAAATTTTAGTCTGTATGCTCCCTTTAAGAAGGCAGAGAAAAAGATATTCAAAACAGTTAAAATGTAAAAAGAAAAACAAAACAGTTTGGCATTTTAGTTTTGGGCAATTGTCAGTTGTCTGGATGGGTGTGTTTTGTGTGGTGTGTAGGCATCCTCTTTAAGAGATGGATAATACTTTAGTCTCTGGCTGACTGGGTACCTGCTGTTTCAAATTGTTTTGTCCTATGGCTTTTTTCTTGCTGCCTTAGAAATGAGGTGCTCTTTTCCCTGATGCTTGTGGTGGCCATAAGCAATCAGTTTTTTGGTTTATCCGAGAGGCAGTATGGCCACACTGAGAAGCTTTTAATAAAAAGGACTCCTTATAATCATGGTCCTTTGAGCATGAGTCATGTGGCATAAAAATTTAGGGCTGCATTTCAGACATGTATGCAGCTATTGAATTTAAAATATTTTTAACTTTAAAGAAATCACAAAAAATACTATTTATAGAAATATTCTTTTTAAATGTTTTATTTATTGCTTTTAGAAAGCGAAGAGAAAGGAAGGGAGAGAGAAAGAGAAACATTAATCTTGTTGTTCTACTTATTTAAGAACATTCATTAGTTGATTCTTGTATGTGCCCCGACAGAGGATCGAACCCGCAACCTGGACATATAAGGACGATGCTCTAACCAACTGAGCTACCTGGCCAGGGCAATAGTACATATTTATAATAAAAGTAGTAGAAAACATAGATAAGCAGGAGGAAGAAAACATAAATATTTCTTAATTCTACCCTCTAGTGCAGTGGTTCTCAACCTGTGGGTCGCGACCTCTTTGGGGGGTCGAACGACCCTTTCACAGGGGTCGCCTAAGACCATTGGAAAACACGTATATAATTACATATTTTTGTGATTAATCACTATGCTTTAATTATGTTCAATTTGTAACAATGAAATTGGGGGTCACTACAACATGAGGAACTGTATTAAAGGGTCGCGGCATTAGGAAGGTTGAGAACCACTGCTCTAGTGAGAAGCACTGTTTTAGTGGATATCCTTTAGTGTGTGTGTGTGTGCATATACACACCTAACTGTAAAATTTTTAAGGAGCAATGATATATAATGTTTTCTAACCTATATTTTTCATCTAGTACTGTTTCATGAACACATTTTGGTATTAAACATTTTTAGTGGCTGTATAATGTTTCCTTGTATGGTTGTATCATAGTCTAATCAACTAGTTTTCTGTTGTTGGATATTTGTTTCCAGTTTTTCAAAGCTTCTTTTGAGAAGGTGGTTTGACGTTTTACACAATTCAGGGATCTTTCAGCTACAGAAATTAGCCAAATATTATGTCCTTCTCCTCACTACTTCTTCACCCCCTGACCCCTGAAACTCTGGCCTACTTTTTCAGGTGACTCTGCTTCCCGATGAATGTCCCAGAAGTGTGTGAGTCAGAGGTAGACCCAGAGTTCTCATAGGCTCCCTGTATTTGAAGATGTGCGGGGTCCTTCATTGCTCCCTGGTATCCGAGGATACAACTAGACATACTCTGTTTTGGGAATTGTAGATAGAGTAAGCTAAATTTTTAATATACTTCACATACACATTTTCAGAAATACTTCCCTGGGAAGTTATACCTACCTGTGTTGGTTAGGTGTGAGTCTGTGTGTCTGGCTCTGTCCAGCCATCTCTGAATGGCACTCTGTTATGGTTCTGAAAAGCCCAAGGCCAGCTTGGTGACTTTTGATTCAATTCCGAAGGGAAAGCGCTTCAGAGATGGATTTTTGTAGAGATGTGTGTATGTGTTTAATATAGCCTCTTCCCTATTGGCTGTTTTGAGGCAACAGTTGATGTCATTTTTATTTCTTTATTTTAGAACATAAGTTGTTGTTTTTGAAAGCTTAGGCTACTTCTTGATGTTTGAAAACTTCTGACTTGGCCTAAGTTGCTGTGCGTATTGTGGGGGAGGTGTGTGGGTATAGTGGGGGTGGGACTTTATATAGGGTTTTGTATATCTTATCTGCTAGAACCAAATGAAACACGTAATTATTTACTATCCTAGGAGCTGGGAAAATATGGTCTGCTCTATTACAATGCACTGTTCATGATTCTGCCCACCCTGGCCATTGCGTATCTTACAGGAGATGCACAAAAGGTAGGCGTTTCTAACACTGATTTAATGCCTTATGTTTTTTAATTGTATTGTTTATGAACAAAGATAAACTGTGGAGTTGTTAAGTAATGTACTTATTAAGGGACTAACATCAGAATGTACTTTTTAGCTTGCTAATGTCATGCTAACCCTTTTTCTTGGCATAAGTATTGGATAGTACTAAAATGGCTCAAAATAGCTCTGGCTGTCAACATAAAAATAGTGCATGCCAACCAGTGTCCTGTTCTTATGGGCCAGAAGGATGGAGGAAGGGAATTTTTACATTTCTACTAACCTACAAAATAATAGTCACAAGCTATCCTTGAAAAACAGAAAACAAAAATCTTGAAATAGTAGAATTCTTTAGACTTGAAATTCTAGATCTCTCTAGAAGCTTCTGTTCTGGTGTAAAATTTGTCATCCTCTCTTAAATCCCAAGCTGTTTTTCCCCCCAGGAGATATTTAGCACTGTGTGGTGACTTAACCATATAAATAGCAAATAATATAATAGTTTACTCATTTCCAGCAAGTGTTTAGCTTAATAAATCCAGAATAGAGGAACAAAATAAATCCAGACAAGAATTTCTCTCTAAAACAAGCCCATATCCAAAAAAGTTGATACCATTTTGTTAGAATTCACAAAAATTTTGCAAACTACGTAAACGGACATCTAGAATTCTGCCAAGGATTTCTGTACCAAGATTCCTTCTAATGATTCCTCTGGCAGCTAGTTTTTCAGAATAAGTGTGTTGGTTCTGTACTCCAGTAGCAGTGACAGTTTCCACAAAGTAGTGGAAAGTAGTTAGATTATTAAAAATTGCTCTTGAATTAAAGGTAGGAGAAGACTGACTGTTTTTAAAGTTGTTGTGTGTGTGTGTTTTTTCCCCATCAAGAACTTCCTTAAAAACAAAAACTGGCACAGATCATCTTGAACATGTGTAAAGGTTTAATGAACTGTGTCACCGGGCTGCTAGCAGGCCCACAAATGACACCAAAGTAGAAAACGGAGCTATTGCTTTAACTGCTCAAGAGCGTTGAATAAATATTTTGTGGCCGCGAAAAAAGTGGGAAGAGAAACTAACATTTATTGAGCCCCTGTTAGGTGCCAGTCACTTTATGTATGTGATACGATGTAGGCCCCATAACAGCTCATTTGCCCATGTGGAGATGAAGTTCAGAGAGACTAAGTAACTAGCCCAGTGTCACACTGTCTGTGGGAAGTAGAGTCAGGATTTAAACCCAAGCTTGACTCCAAAGGCCCTGGTCTTTCCACAGGGTTCTGCCTTTCTCTAGCAGACTCTGGCAGAAGCAGCCCTCGCTCTTTAGCTTTGGGGCAAGAATGTGATGCAAAATAACCAGGCCCTCCTTGGCAACACAGATGATTGCAAATCTTGAGGCCAATCTGTACGTGAGAAAGTTGGAAGGAGTAATGTGGTTGGCTAGGTTATTCTACACACTTGGCAAAGGTGGAATTTTCATGAACTTGAAATTCTGACTAGTAGCTACTTGAAAAAATTGAACCAAAGGAGAAATATCTTCATTCCAGAGTGATTATAATTTAACTAGAAGTTATATGCATAATTCATGCCTATTTTAGTAACACACATTTAATATGAAATGCTTCAATATAAGTAAGAATGTTTACTCATTGTGGAAAAATTACTTTGCCACCTGTATGAGAATGAGATTTAGATTTTCTCCTTCTTTTCTTTTTTTTTAAAGCAGAGGAGTGAAATTTGAGTCATGTTTGTTTTTCCCCAATGAAAATGCCAGGCAAAGGTTAAGAAAGGTTTATTTGGGAAGAATAATGGTTCATCTAAATACTTTGAAATTGGGATGATAAACTAATTATGGGAGCGAACTCATTGCTTTGTAATCAAACCCCACCGGTATTTTGATCTCACATGTTTGTTCATTCTCACTCTTATTATTAGAGTACTAGGGGCCCAGTGCATGAATTCGTGCACCTTGAAAGGAATTGTGGGCTGCAGTGGGCACAGGAGAGGGTTTAGGCCATCAGTCAGTGCTATAAGTACAGGTTAGGAAGAAATGTATGTAGGCTGAATATCAAGATTAGCTTTTTAATCCTCTTCCATTTTACACCCCACAATGCACCCAAAACATTTCTTCCACAAAAGAAATCAGAGTTTATTGCTCTGATGGTGACAGGTCTGCTCCACAAGGTGACTATATGGTCCTCAAAAGCAAGAATACCACAGAACTCATCTTTTTTTCTTATCGCCTGAGCCTAATACTGTGAAACACACAAGAGCATTTAACTAAAGGAGATAGGGCTTAGTTTTCTTATCTACCAAATGCAACAAGTAATGCTCACCTGTTCTAGGGGTGGTTGTTGAGATATAACTTAGAGAGGTGGCTGAGTGGTTTACTTTTATTAACCAGCACAGAAACAATGGGTGGAAGCCATAGACAGCCTAATGTGTCCAAGAGGCTCATAGTAGTCTACAGGAGTTGCAGCTTATTTCTTCCACTGGAAAATTCAGTCTCAGAGTAGTCAGTGGGCTGTTTGAAGTCTGGCAAGGAGTTCCCATGTCAGAGTGGGAGATGTGGCAGGATTTCAGGTAAGAGTTTTCCAGTACCAGTAAGTCAGGTTCATTTTCAGCGTGTGTCTTTTGGACCCGTGCCTTTTCTCCAAAGTACGTACTGGTATACCTATAAGTGGACAGACATTCATATATGTGCATGTATTTTTTAAAGAATGGGTGCTTTTTCATGTGACAGTGTATCTTTAAATAAAGCTGTTCCCCAGTGAACAGTCTGGGCCTCCTCCTGGCCTTTAGTAATACCGTATAGGGTATGATGCCTTGTACCTGATAAGATGCTCCCACATAAAGTATTTTCCCTGATCCTCATTGTATACCTGTGAGGTATACAAATTATCTGATTTGCAAAGGTTAAGGACATGCTTAAGGTTGCACAGTGTCAGAGCTTAGAGCCTGCCTGTCTGACTCCACATATTGGTAGATCCTTTGCTATTTGCTTGACTACATCTTTGCTCCCTCCCTGACTAGGGCTTTCCTCCAGAACAAGCTACTGAACATGAAAAACACTCCAGGGTAGTGTTAGAAGTAGAGTCTCTGAAGCTGGGCCTTGTTGTTACTTAATTGTTTACAAATAATCATATTTCTTTCATTCACTGAATATTTATTGAATGCTTATTATGTGTTTGATGCTGTTCTAAGTAAAAAAAAAAAAAAAAGACATGTTGCTGCTTTAAAGGAGCTTGAGTTCCAGTGGCATGAGATGGACTACACATAATTGTACAATAAGAGCTACGAAGAGACATAGAATGAAGAGCGTGACCGGAGAAGTCCCATTTGCATCAGAGGGTTAGGAAAAGCCTCTTTCAGGTTCCTTTGAGCAAACACTCAATAGGACTGAGAGCCGCATGGTTGTGGCTCTTCGGAAGGATAATCTAGGTCAAACGAAGAGCGGGTTCTAAGAGCTGAGGTGGGAGTGCCTCGCTTGTTCACAAGGGACATTTTCTGAACAAGAAAATATCAGGCAAAGTCATGGTGGGCCTTGAAAGATGTGGAGGAAGAAAAACAAAGGGTAATCCCAGGTGTGACCACTAGCATGAGCACAGGCTCAGCCACAAGAACTAGACTCTGCAGGATGCTTAGAAGGAGGAAATCCAAGACTCCGGAGACTTGAGAAGAGACCTTACAGAGCATGGCTCAGGCCTTTCCTCAGATGAGGAAACGAGCCCAAAGAGGGCTCAGGACTGGAACCCAGACTTCCTGACTCTGTGACCACTGCTCTCACTCCTCCCACCACACCACACCCTGCTTCCTTCCCAGTTGGGACCAGTGTTCAATACAGGAATTTGAAGTTTACTCTGCAGATAGTGCCAAGTCCCTAAAAGTAAGTGGTACAGGGGAGAGAATTTGGGGCCAGAAGGCACACGACCAGCAATCTCTAATTCTTTCCCTGACCACGATCTGACTTTGGACAAGACCCCTGCTCTCCTGTCCTGCTCTGTCATGTGTACACTGAGTAGGTTGGATCAACCCGGTTGGCTGCTTCTCTAGGTAGGGCCCTTTCCAGGGCTGCGACAGAGTTTCTGAGAAGCAGAAGGCATTCCAGTGTGGAGACAAGGCTGCTGCTCTGACAGCTGGCAGGAGCCCAGCCGCTCCCTGACTCCTGGTGACCAGTGCTGATAAACTCTTCTTATCTGCCGGGCCCCTGGCTTTCCTGACCCAGGTCTGTTATGTAATTAAATGAAAAGATCTCCAAGATAAATTGTTAAATGAAATGCACAGTATAAAACAGTGTGTGATGTGCTACCTTTTGAGTAAAATACAAAGGGAACAGTAAGAACATATATACGCATACATTTTATTCACTATTTAAGTAAAAACAACAGCAACTAGACGAATATACATGAAACTAATAAAGCAACCACCTGTGTGTGTGTGTGTGTGTGTGTGTGTGTGTGTGTGTGAGAGAGAGAGAGACAGACAGACAGACAGACAGACAGACAGACATAGAACACAGGGTTGCGGGGGGGCATGAAACGTTCCTCTGTCCTGCAAGCTTCTTTAGCTGGTCTAATAACTAAATCTGCATGAGACAGATTAACAAGAAAATAACCAGATTAAATTACATGTGTACACATGGGAACCCACAGGCGAGGTTCAGGACAGGAAGTTAATATGGCGTATAAATGACATTCTGACCCAAGGAGGAGGAAAGGTGCTCTGGGGCTCCAGGGGAAGGTTATTGCAGGACGATAAGAAGAACAGATGTCTAGTAATTAGTAGTTTGCCCTACCATATAGATAGATAGGTCGGAAAGGTTATCTCTGATAATCTCTTCCTATGGGGAAGGCCCTTAATTTAAGTTCTTCTAAGGCAGTGGTTCTCAACCTTCCTAATGCCGAGACCCTTTAATACAGTTCCTCATGTTGTGGTGACCCCCAACCATAAAATTATTTTCATTGCTACTTCATAACTAATTTTGCTACTGTTATGAATCGTAATGTAAATATCTGATATGCAGGATGTATTTTCATTGTTACAAATTGAACATAATTAAAGCATAGTGATTAATCACAAAAACAATATGTAATTATATATGTGTTTTCCAATGGTCTTAGGCGATCCCTGTGAAAGGGTCGTTCGTCGTTCGACCCCCAAAGGGGTTGCGACCCACAGGTTGAGAACCTCTGTTCTAAGTAGTTGGGGGAGTAGTTTCTCTTGAGCCTGCAGGGTGTCAGTGCCTTCAGTATAAAATAAACCGCATACCTCGGAGGCACTTCTTTGGGTGACTCATTCTGAATCCCTACAAAGGAAACAGGAATGGGAGGGAGACTTGATTATTCATCTTTGATTGTAGAACCATGTGCATGTACTTTAAGTTTTATTTTATAAAAGTAATGATAAGAAAATAAAGTTAAAAAAAAAAGAAATAATGACTCTCCAGTGATGAATCTTAAGTTTTAAAATAACTGGGTGAGGTGGGACAAATTAGCTTTTCTCATTATTCAGAGTTGCAGACTCTGGACCTAGGATATAAATTGCAGCAGAATCAGATGCAATTATTTTTCTTCAAATCCCACTGCTAATCTTAGTAGGCAGAGGAGGGAAAAATTCCTCTGTTAGGACAGGAATCACAGGGAGGCAGGAGTTCTGCAGAGCAGTTATGGGGCTGCCACAGCCTTTAAGCAAGAATTGAAGGACAAGGAAGAGAAAAAAACTAAATTACCATAAGAACTGAAAGAGAAGATTCAACTGAACAACTCATCCATCCCCGTGAGGACATAATACAGGTCACTGGCAAAGCCTTCTGAGAAACCAAACCAAATGTGTGTGTAATTTTTTAAAACAAATTTATTCCTGGTTCTCAAAGTGCTGGGTTTACCAGAAACCAAGGAACCAAATACTATTTCAACATTTAGTTTTTAAAAACGTATGTTTTCTAACTTCAAAGGATTCTCCTTAAAACACACACACACACACACAAAACAAAAACACAACACACTCAAAACCGTTTATCACACAAAAGCCAGTTTATTGCCCGTACAAGATATCTGGTTCACTAGCTAAAGGCGGAGCAAGCATCACTTGACTAATGACTTCCAAAGTGTCAGCTGGGACAGACTGTGTTTAAACTGGTCGAGTGCTGCCTCCAAAGGGAATGTCTGCCACACAAAGCCCGCGATTCACGGAGTCCCAGGGATGGGAACCTGGCCTGCTGACAGCACAGCCTGCGAGGTGTTCTCGGTCGGGGTGGAGAACAGACCGCTTGCTGTAGATCTCACAAGGCCAGCACTGTGGGCGCAGGTACATTGTATAATGTCTGCATTATATCACTGGTTACGTTAATGGCTCAGATGGGTTTTGCAGGAAAAATTGCTGCGCAAATCATCTCCCTGGCGGTGTCTCTCCATAAGCATAGCTGACTAAATAAGAAGGGTGTTTAGGTTGGTTTTGCCTCTCCAGAGTTGTTCATCGTTTCTGGGTCACTCTGTAGACCACAAAGACTGAGTCTCAACCCCGAACTATTCTTTCCACATGGCGACAGGTCCCTTCTGCTTTGCGGACCTTGGTATCCCCAGACATAAAACAAGAGGGTTGGATCCGTTATAGTTTAGTTACGAATGACCACATCTTTCTCTTGGTCGGATTAGTGTTTGATTGACAAACTAATGTTTTCAGCCATTCTCACCTTTGAGGATCTTTCTTTTTCCAATAAAAGTGACTCGGTGAGCTGGAGTCTGTAGTTACTTCTGCCAGGGTACATAGGTTTTCCATAGGTGGCAGAGCCTGGTGAGCAGAGGGAGTGAAAGATACCTGGGTTCCAGTTCCTTGTCTGAGCTACAAGCATGAGGGAGAGCAGGAGAAGTTGTGGCAAATGTTCAGAGTAGTGCAGAGAACCATGTAGGTACCCAGGACGACTTTCCCAAGGTAGGGAAGGAGCCATGCGGTCATTTGCACCACGGACATTACCTTCTGTCTTAGTAAGGTTCCTAGCAATTTACTTTCTAGGATAAGGTTTCAAGTTTTTTCTACACGGTTTTTTGGGGAAAAGAATTTTCAAAATAGAATCGCATCGTACGTCAACCTTTTTTCTTTACCATGAAGTCCAAAGACTAAATGGTGTATTATTTTTAGACTTTATACTAAGTAGGGAGGTATCAAAACACTTAAGAAAATGTCCCAGTCATGATTTGGAATTTCACATCTCAAGTAATTTGGCTACGCTTTTCTTAGCACATTTTTCTGGGAGTGAGGATGATTGCATCTTAGACGGAAGTGCACGTTGAGATTATTTCATGCTTTTCACTAGGTTAGGGGTGGTGAATTGGTGCTGTTATCCTGTCCTCCTTGCAGATATTGCCACGTAGTCATAGCACTTGTTGCTAAGTCTAGACAGCCTCCAGCTGTTTACCAGACAGTGGTCCAGACAGCCAGAATCAGTCTATTAGAGCTGGTATATCAGACAAATCTGATTGTTTCCCTGGACTTGATTTTATTTATTGTACTATTGATTATGTAGTATTTAGTGCCTAATCATATTAGATACTCCCTTTCTCTCTTAGTTTCCTTAATCGAAGCAACTCAAAAAAGTGTTGTTGTTTTTTTTCATTACATGTGTTTTCTAAATATTTTTATTTAAATAAAAGTCCCATTCAAACAAATGCCTAGTTTGAGGGAGTCCTTTATACAAATCATTTGCCCATTGGTTACACTACATTCTTTTCATGCCTGTGGTGAGTATTGGCCTGTGGTATTAGGTTACACCACCAGCACCTAGAACCGGAGAGTTCATCCAAAACAGAAGCGAAGCCTAAGAAAGCATCTTTTATATCCAGTCTGTAATCACAGCCACCTCTCAGCCAGTGTTGAAGATTGCAGGCCTTGTGGCAGGGAGCCCATCTAGTTCTGTGTTACACAGAATGAACAAGCGGGCCATTTCTTCCATCTTCTCTAGAGGCAGAAGTTTTGTTTTAAATGTTTTTTTTTCCCTCCCTCATTAATAATGTACATGTTTACTGTGACTTCTGTCTTAGGGAGAAGAAAAATTCACTTGCAAATCTACTGCTGAGAGATAATAGTGGTGGAAGTTTAAGTCAATAACATCTTCTGTATGTAAACTTGTATGCATTTGAAATGTCTGCATTTCATTCTCTGATTTCATTCTCATAAGAGCAGATGGAGCACACTGCTTTCTATATTTGTAATATAGGTAGAGACTTAAAGAGGTTACAGTGATTTTATGATGGCCTTGCAGAAAGTTAATGGCAGAGTTAGAATTAGAACACCCCCTATTTAATTAACTAACTAATTTTCAAGTACACGATACAGTATTGTTAAGTGTAATACCATGCTGTACATTAGATCCTCAGAACTTATAACTGGAAGTTTGTGCCCTATGTCCAACATCTCCCTACCCCCCAGTCCCTGGTAATTCTCTCTGTTTCTCTGAGTTTGGCTTTTTAGATTCCACATATAAATGAGATCATACAGTACTTGTATTTCTCTGTCTAACTTATCTCACTTTGCATAATGCCCTCAGGTTCAGTCTTGTTATTGCAAATGGCAGGATTTCCTTCATTTCTCATGGTTAAATAATATTTCATTGCCGTGTGTGCGTGTGTGTGTGTGTGTGTGTGTGTGTGTGTGTGTGTTTGTAACATCTGATTTATCCATTCACCCATAAATGGACACTTAGGTTTTTCCATATTTTGATTTCATTTCCTTATATAAATACCCAGAAGTGGAATTGCTGGGTCATATGGTAGTTCTAGTTTTAATTTATTGAGGAACCTCCATACTGTTTTCCATTGAGGCTATAACAATTTACATTCCTACCAACAGCGTAGGAATGGCCATTCTAACAGGTGTGAGGTGATATCTCATTGTATTTTTGATTTGCATTTCCCTGATGATTAGTGATGTTTAGCACCTTTTTGTCTGTCCTCCTTGGAAAAAATGTCTATTTAGTTCCTCTGTCCATTTTCTAATTGGGTTATTTATTTATTTATTTATTTTGCTGTCAAGTTGTATGAGTTCCTTACAGATTTTGGATATTAAACACAATACGTGACTTGCAACTGTTTTTCCCCACTAAGTAGGTTGCCTTCTCATTTTGTGGATGGTTTCTTTTACTGTGCAGCAGCTGTTTAGTTGGATGTATTTTTTATTTTTTGCATTTGTTTGTGCTTTCGGTGTCATATCCAAAAAATTGTTATCAAGACCAGTGTCATGGACCTTTTTTTTCTTATATTTTCTTCGAGGAGTTTTATGATTTTGAGCTGAAATTTCTTTATCATGATTGTCATGGTGATTCCATGACTGTATTTGTCAAGACTCATTGAATTATACACTCATAATTGGTTAATTTTATTTCTGGTATGTTATGCCCCAACAAAGGAAGAACTAGAAACAAACTGAATGTCTACCGTCTGTCAAGTGCTGTGTTAGGAATATGATTACATAGATGTGATGTGGGTCCTCTCTCCAGGCAGCTCACAGCCTGTAGAGTTGGTGTAGAAACACACAGGTCAGAGAGATAAGGTCGGAGTACATCTGCTGAGGCACAAAGGAAGGCGTTCTTGACTAGGGAAAGTCCCACAAAGGAGGTGCTTGACCTTTTTAGTGTGGTGGGTGGGCAGAAGCCAGGTGAGTGTTGAGGGAAAGGGCATTCCAGGCAAAGGCCTGTGAGTGTGAAACTGCACGGTGACGTTTTATAAACCACAAGGAGCCCGAATTGCTGGAGCTGTGAGATTTATGTCAGTGGCAAGAGTAGAAGCTGGGCAGGTTGGCAGAGAGGTAGAAGATGAAATGTTTCTCAGATTTGCTTTTCAAATCCATATTGCAAGAGAAATTATGTACTTGAGAGAGAAACCCTCCCTCTTGGACGAGAGACGAGATGATCAATGCGCCCATTCATGTCTCTCCGTTTCATTGCTTTTGGCTTAAAGACAAAACAACAAAAAACCTCGCTTTTACTATAACTATTTTTAAATAGTAGTTCTCTGTGAACAGACCTCAGCTGAATTTGTGTAGCTAAGGCTGTACTTGAGCTTCACATGTTACAAGGAGGAAGCATGTTTCAATGTTTGAGAAAGCCTTTCCTACTAGCCATCTGGGAGAACTACTGAGATTTGCCCCGTGTGGCTTGTGCCTTCAAGCAAATGCCAGTTTCTTTGTACCAATAGGGAGAAGTACAAAATCTCCCTCGCATTGCATTTTGAAAAGGAGAAAACCTTTTGAAACTGCTTATTGGTTCAACTCCATCTATATGAAATTCTTAAACACCATCTATCCTTGGAGGGATGCAAGGAAGTGTGTGGTGGGAGCAAGTAAAGGATTTAGATTAACAAATGGGACAGCTAATTCTGTTCTAAAACTGAACACTTTGCCATATATTACAGGCAATGGATTTTGAAGGCTGGGCTGACACCCTCTTTCTTCTGCAGTTCACCCTCTCTTGTGTGATGGGGTAAGCCTTTGCTGTCTTGTTATCAAGTAGTTTTCTTAGAGAAATGTGTTGGAGGGTCCCTTTGCCTCATTCCTCAGTGTCCTGTTCTGTCCCTTGAGTGTATCCGCCTCCTATAATTAAGCTTCCGCATTCAGGTGGTTTCACAGCCCTTGGGAATGTGCCCTCAGGGCAGCTAAACTGATCCCAAAGTCATGCTTAGGAAACTGGAGAACAACTAATATTTACCCAATTTACATAGTAGGTAATAAGCACCATTATTTCTCAACATTATTTTTCGCCATATAGTTCCTTTATATTTTTTCTAAATTGACCATTTGGGAGATGTTGTCCCTTTAACCATGAGAAAGCAGGCTCAGAACTCAGGTAGGTTGCCTGAGTTTGCACAATTAGTGATCATTGTAAAGCAAGCATGTCAAACTCAAAGGCCAAATAAGCAAGGTTTAAGTTTATGTGGGCCGCAAAAAAAACAAAAGCTTCAATTTTCATAGAAGCACAGGTTTATTTCGATAGAGACATGCTGAATACAAAGGGCTGAAATAAATGAGTAATCATTAACATAAAATAATAGAACATTTTAATAAAAATTAATATTTTTTCTTGAACATTAACTTACCAGACACTGAATAACTGCACAAATTAATAAGCATAATACAAATAAACCTATTTTCCTTGTTCTCCGAAAGCAAAATATTTCTTGTTGTGCACACCAAACAAGTCAGTCCAAGACTAATGACGTGTCAGTCGGCTGCTAAAATAGTCACTGCTAGTATTAGTGGAGAGAAATGGTGCGCTTGCGTGTAAGGCGTTAAGGGAAATGAACGCAATATGATTATAGTAATCAGTCATTAGTGAACATTGTAGTTCATTATTAATAATTATGTATAACAGCATATTGTAAAAATTAAGTTACGAAATTTTTATTAAAACGTTTCTTACCATTATATTGGCTAGGCCACAAAAATATTCGTTGTGGGCCGCATGTGGCCTGCGGGCCGCGAATTTGACATGCTTGTTGTAAAGTCAGCACCTGGATCTTACTCATAAGATACCTCTTCCTTCTTTATTCCAGGTTTATCTTGATGTACGCCACAGTACTCTGCACTCAGTATAATTCTGCTCTTACAACTACAATAGTTGGCTGCATTAAGGTGAGTTGAAAAAATACTGTTATCTTTTGGGGACCTGCTTTATTTGAAAATTATTCCTCTCAAATAAGTTGAATATGGCCTTAAGTCATATTTTTTCCTTATTTCTTCACATTTTTTTTTTTTATAGTCTGACAAATTGTGATGATGGTCTCTGAAACAGTCTTTAAGAACTCAGGGAGGACATCATCTCTACTTTCTAATTTAGCTCCGAGGAGCGTGAGAAAAGGAGAGCCTGTTATCTTAGAGAAGAGGAAGATGAATTGACGGGGCAGCTGACGAGCTCAGTAGGGAGAGGCCTGTCTTTAACCCCTGATGAGAGCTGCTCTGAGTGCTGGCTGTTTTGTGGGGAAAGGGTGCCTGCCAGAACTAATCAAGGGAGGTTTCCTGTGTGTCAGCCAAACCTAATGGCCCAGCCAAACCTAATGGCCCACTTTTAAAAGCTGCGTCTGACTTTCCCAGTGATGTCATTTCCTCCTGATCATTTGTCTTCAGCCAGGAGAGCCAAATTGACTTAAATATTGAGCTGACGTTAGTTGCCTTTGGGACTTCCTTCATGATGCCCCTTTTGTCAAAAAGTGAGGGAAGTGGTTGCAGAGAAAAGTTTTTACTGCTCTGTGTTACCCTTTGCACCCCCAATGGAGTGGTGTCCACATGACCTTATTTTAGAAATTAGATTTGGGTCAAAACTTCATGGAATTGGAGTGTTCGGTGTGAATAGAATTGTAGATTGAACTATAATAATCAGTTCTTTGAATTCCATTGAAATCTAGACAGTTAATCTACTTTCAAAGGTTTGGCTGGCTGACATGAATTTAGCGCCCCCCCCCCCCCCCTCCCCCGGCCCAAATGAGCTCTCAGCTCTGTTTCCGTTTTGTAAAGTAAATGCTTTTAAGAGCAAAGTGGATGGCTTGCATCTTCAGAATAAGAACAGCAAGAGCAGGGCAGCTGGTAACATGTTTTTGGCCAAGAAGAAGGATGGTACAGGAGAGCCTAGATTTAATTTTAATAACTAAACCTATTTGCTTAGAATTTCTTAGTGCACTTTCTTTATCATTATCAGCATGGGGCACAGATATAGTCATGCTCTCATGAACATGAAGTCCAGTACTTTACTTTTGCTATTTCCTTCTCTGCATAGAACCCTATGAACTTAGTCCAAAGGGATCAGTTTTACTTCCAAACTCCCGAGGGAGGGAGAGAATTGGATTGTCTGTGTGCTAGTAGTGTACAATTGCTGTTGCTTCTGTCTGCCACGTGGTATCGCTCTTGAAGGATGTCTTGAACCTTCTGGCAGATGAGAGTCCCCTGAAGCCCTTGCTATTTCACTCTCATGAGTGACAGTGGAGCTTCTTTCATTGGCCTCTCAGTTCATACCCTTTATCAGTCATTGTTCCCCAAGGGGCTTTAAGCTGTCCTCTGTGCTTGAGGATCCCAACCCCATAAACCCTTGGGTCAGCATTCCTTGTTTCTTTTAAGTGTGGTGGGAAAATTACTTAGGATAGCTAGTTAAACATGGACATCCCAAGGCCTACCTCGGATATACTGAGTCAGAATCTCTGAACTAGAGCCTGGAAATTATCATCTTTAACAGTTTCCAGATGATTCTCAGGTATTACTAAAACTTGAGAATTAGTTTTGAACTACTAGACCCATCTGTGCTTCCTGGTTAGTTCTGCTTTGTGGGCATTGGGGTCTTTTCCTGATAGCAAACCTTTGTAAGGCTGCCCTAGTGGTACTTACAGTTTTTCTACCTTCTGCTGATTGGTTTTGCGCAATAAGGATTGGGTTCTCTTCTTTTCCCTTTCTAAAGTTCCTTGAGCAATTATGCAAATTAACCTGCCTTCTC
Organism: Myotis lucifugus; assembly: GCF_000147115.1. Taxonomy (NCBI): domain Eukaryota; kingdom Metazoa; phylum Chordata; class Mammalia; order Chiroptera; family Vespertilionidae; genus Myotis; species Myotis lucifugus. The sequence goes on along the minus strand of NW_005871111.1, from coordinate 5,410,204 downwards.
CCTGGATCTCTGGATCTCTGTATTCGAAGAGAGGTCCTATTACACATTTTCCCCAGTTGCCTACTGTTATGTGGCATTTCACACCCCCCTGAAATAATTAAAAAGATCTGCTTTAAGGTAACTTACTCTCTCTATCCTTAGACTTAGAAGAGGTAGACATAATTTTGAATGCTCAAAGGGCACTCCATTATCAAAATAATTTTGAAGTTTGTTTTAAAGTATAGCACTTTGTGCTTCAGAGGCCTAATCTAGGAGAACCCAGCTACTAAAAATGTTTGTGACATTTACCGTTTATGGCAGTTGTAAAGGCAGAGAGGGAGGTAAGTGACTTAGGAATGTGAAAGAATGGAGGTTAGGGAAGAACTGAATACATTTGGAAAATTTTATTTCACCTTTGTGGTCCGAGTTTAATTAAAGGGGACTACAGATAAGCAGAAGATGTTTATGCCTGGGAGTTTAAGTGAGGCAGGAGACGTGATTTTAGGTATTGCTACTTTGAGATGACTTCCCAGGTGTGTTTTGAAAATAGTAAGAAGGCTCCTCTAAAAACTTTCTTCATGTTGGTAAACTCCCACCATCCCCTTTATCCTTTTCAAAAAAGAGGGAAAGATTCTTGGATGTCACCAGGCTTTTCTTCTTCACTGTCCCCTCACAAGTCAACAGTTATCTCAATGAGAGGAAGAGCATTCTTTTCTTATTGCTAAGTATGCATTAGTGTTTTCTACCTTAGAAACAGCAGTGTTTCTCTATTTAGATTTGTAATGTCAGCCCATACCACAGAGCAGAGAAAGTTTGATAACCTTGTTAGTATTTTTTAGTATTGGTGAAAGCAGTTAGTGTCTGTAGAGAAAAAATTGGGCAGAGGCTAATGTCATTGTTTCCTTGTTAGTGTTCTTGCTCATACTACACTCATTTTAGGCTTGGTGGAATTTCGTTATTACTCGTTTATTTGTTTTTTGTGTTTTAAGAATAGGTATTTGGGTCATAGCATGGAGGAGTTTATATGAATATTTAAAAAGCTCAGTTAAACCTATGTAACAGTGCATTGCTTTTTTTTTTTAGAATATATTAATAACTTATATTGGAATGGTCTTTGGTGGAGATTATATTTTCACGTGGACAAACTTCATTGGCTTAAATATCAGGTAAGTAAAATATTTAAATATAACCATTTTGACAAATAGTGTCACAATAAGATTGGGCTATTTAATGTCAGATTTGTTCATTTATTAAACCTATATGGAGTGCTTCCAATGTATTATATTTTTAACATCTTTAGGTAGTGCTTTTTAAGAAAGGGAGAGAAAGTGGTTTCATATTTTATGCATAATAGTTGGGGAATCTTTTCTGGAAGTTGAATTCCTTTTACTTAGCTCTTCGAAGAACAGACCTTTACTTAGTATGCCAGATGGCAGTACACTATTCTCAAGAAAATGCAGGGCTAAAGAATACCAGCTCCGTTAGAAATGCATTATATGTGTCTGACTTTGGCCATATCACTGCATTTCTTTAGACTTTATCTTTATCAATGATGAGCGTGACTTGTATGAAAGATCTTTTTCAGCTCAAGAATTTTGAATCTCATGGTTTTTAATCTATTTATATGCTTAAAAATTCTTACATTTGTATTTGGGCCAGACCTCTGTCCTGAACTCATGCTCTGTATTTAACAGCCCACTTGACATCTCCAGCTGACATGTCCAATACTGACCTCCTCTTGGTTTTTCCAAAGTCTCTTCCACCCAAAGCCTCTGCATCTCAGCTGATGGAGACTCCATCCTTCTAGGCTTTCAGTTTTAAAACCTTGGAGTCATGTTTGACTCTTCCATCTTATACCCAGTATCTACTGTGTTAGCAAATTCTGTTGGCTCTACCTTCAGAATATATTCGGAAAAGGACTACTTCTCACTATCTGCATTGTTCATCATCTAAGCCACCAATATCCTGGTTTAAATTACTGCCTAGTTTCTACATTTGTCCCTGGTTTGACTCCTTTCTTGTCCACCCCATCCCTCAATCCCACCCTGCATTCCTTAACAGAATAGATAGTGTATTCCTTGTAACAAGTAAGTCAGAACATGTCACTCCTTATTTTACCCCCGCCCCAGGCTCTTCATGTTCCAAAGTGCTGACAAGGCCCTACAGGACCTGCCTCCTCTTTACCTCTCCAGTGTCAGCTCCTGCTTCTCTTCTTCTCCGTCACTCCGCTTCATCCACATTGGGGTCCTTCCTGTTCCTTTAGAACAGCGGTTGCCAACCTTTCCGACCTCATGGACCACCAGTGGTCTGCAGACCACCGGTTGGCGACCACTGCTTTAGGGCACTGGACATGCTCCCACTTTAGGGCCTTAGTACAGGCTATTTCCTCTGCCTGGAACATTGTACTGCCAGATACTTGCATGGCTAACTTCTTTACACCTATAAAGTTTTGCTCAGAGGTTACCTTCTCAAGGAAGTCTACCCTGACCACCTTATTTAAAACTGTAACCTATGGGGGTATGGGAAGAGGGAGAAGAGGCTATAGGGGGGATAAATGGTGATGGAAGGAGACTTGACTCGAGGTGGTGAGCACACAATACAATATACAGGTGATGTGTTACAGAATTGTAAGCCTGAAACCTATATAATTTTATTAAAACAGTGCCACCCCAATACATTCAATAAAAACAAAAAATATATAATTAATTAATTAATTTAAAAAATTGCAGTCTACTCTTCCCCTTTTGATTCTTCTGAATCATCTTATTCTGCTTTTTTGATTACTTTTTTCAGAGCACTTAATCACTTTCTAATATACTGTATAATTGGCTTACTTATATTTATTGCCTATATTCTGTCTTCCCTGCTAGAATGTAACTTCCATGAGGGTAGGGCTCTCCGCCTATATTTTTCACTCAAGTTTCTCAAGCTCCTAGAATGAATCCTGGTTGTTGCTTAATAATATTTGCTCTTTGAATTCTATCTGGATTGGTGAAAAAGCACTTTGAGAGCTATGAAGCGCTCGCCTAGAATATGGTAGTATCATCCTTCTCCTTTGCAGCAAATTACATAACCTCTCTGAGCTTTAATCTCTTCACGTGTAAACAAATGATAATACCTATTCTACCTCTCGTATGGATCAATATGAGAATCTAACACAAATATTAATAGGTTCATAATTCATCGTTGCCCCTTCCCTGACATCGTTTGCCACTATTGCTGTTGGCCTTTTAGAGGAAAAACCGTTGGTGATTTGTGGGATTCGGAGTTGGGGGGATGGTGGGTATACAGGCGACCTGAGAATTGCACATCATAGAGGGAAGATGAGTAGTCTCAGACCTGGTTGGAGTTGCCATTCCGAAACGAGCCGTCTGTGTGACTGAGTTAGTTGCTTATCTTTCCTGAGCTTCAGTGTTTTTAATGTGCTAAGGATGGAAATACCTATCATTTTAGAGTTGTTAGAATGAAGTAATCTAATGAGTGTAGAGTACCTAACTTACTGCTTGACATCTGTGCTTAGTAAATATCTCTTTCATTAAAATTTGTGTGGAAGGGCCAGGATATAAGGAGCAAAATGGTGAACCAGTTCTGACTTTGGACGTGACCTGATTTTCACTCATTTCTAAAAGTCTGGATTAAAAGTCATTATGACACTATATAGACCTGAGTCAGAGATGCCTTAATTTTCTTTTTGTCCCCTTAAAATAATTAACCCGAGAGCCACAATGAAGTAGAAGCTTCTATTTGCATGTTTAGATCTCTACAGTTCAACTCTCTTACAAAATAATCTTATAAGAAAGGTTAGATATCTTTTTTTCACATTGGAAGCCACTTAAAATAACTTTAAGTTCCCGAGTATATTGGAATGTTACAACTTATGTCAGCCTAACATGTATGAAATCTAACATCTGGAAAAATTCTTCCAGTAGAATTTCTGTTTCAAGATGTTGGATTTGATACATGTTAGGCTGACAGAAGTAGGGTTCTGTGGTGAGTCTGGCTCTCTCCAAATCCCCTAAATGCCTTTTTCCAGTGGCCAGTTACGAGGGTGCTGGTCCAAGCCTGAGACAGCTACAGAGAGGGCGGGAAGGAGTAGAGAAGGGTGGTGACAGCGCGTGCTGCTGCACTTCTCCCGGTGGCTGCACTCTGTCTGCGGCTTCTACTTGAGTCATGTAGCCTTTCCAGGTAATGACACCATCATCCTCATAACTGCCCAGCCTGGAATTCTTAGAATCTCTGGAACTCATCTTTAGCTGTAGTCCCCCACCCCCTTTTTTTGCTTCCATTAAAAAAATTATACATTTAATTACAGTAAAATTAAACCCTTTTAATGTACAGCTTATGAGTTTTGACAACTACTGCACCACATTCAAGATATGAAACATTTGTATCACACCCCCCACACCTAAAAAAAATCTCCCTATGTCCCTTCACATTGAACCTCTGCCCCTAATCTGTTTTCTGTCCAGGATCCCATATAATGATACATAATATTATGTAGCTTTTGGTCTGACTTCTTTCATCTAACATAGTCCATCTTGCATTTGAGATTTTGTGTTGTTGCATATATTAGTAGTTTGTACCTTTTTATTGCTGAGTAGAATTCTGTTCTTTCAATTTGTGAATGGATAAACTGGATATGTCACAGTTTATCCATTCATCAATTGAAAGACAAGTTTCCAGTTTTTGACTGTTTTGTATTAGCTGCTAAAACATTTGCTTAGAAGTTTGTGTGTGAACATAGTTTCCATTTTACTTGGGATAAATACCTAGGAATAGAATTCCTGGGTTGTGTGGTTAAGTGTATAAGAAATTCCTAAACTATTCTTTGAAAGTGTCTGTAACATTTAGGTTATCCTAAAACTCCTAGGCAGATAGATTGGTTCACATCCTGGCCAGAATTGTATGACTAAGGTACTTCTATTTTTAAAGTATGTGCACAGACCAACACTTATCTTAGTATAGCAAGGACATAAATAGATCCCTGGGAAGGCTACAGTTAGGAAGTTAATGTTTGTTGAGTGCTTGTAGATGATGGTCACCTTTATAGTGTCATCTCATTTAATCATCTCACGTAATAATGAAGTCAAGGTCAGAGAGGTGAAATAATTTGCCCAAAGTCACACAGCTATTACCATAGTAAGAATCAGAGCTGAGATTCTAACCCTGATCCAACTTTTAAAAGATGCCCTATAATTCAACCATGTGAAGGCACATGGGATTAGAGGTTAAAATGGCCCTTCTTGTTTTGAACATTTCCAGAGTCTCCTTGCTTACTTCCTGCCTGATTTGTCTTTTATTCTCCTATTTCCCTTTGCAGACAGGGAAAGAATCAGAATTGTTGAGCCCTTTCTGTACATATATTAAAGGAAGTAACTACTTAGTGCATGCAAAGCCATAGGCTAATTTTTATTTTCAGGGAATTTGTAATCTAGCTGGGAAGATTTATTCATAAACAAATGTATAATAGGTACCTACCAGGTACCAAACATTGTTGTTGGCAGTGGAGATAGAGCTGCTGTCAAACTGATCAAAACCCTTTCCCTTCATGGAGTTTTCCTTGTAGTAGAGGAGACAGAAAATGAAGGAAGAGATAAATGAGTGAACTACGTGCTGGTGATAAATGTTAGCTCTGATAGATAGTATTGCAGAAAAATAAAGCAGGGCAGGGGGGGATAGGGAGTATTTCAGGGGTGGGGGCACCTGCTGAAAGGTTATATGTTATGTAAAGACCTAAAGAATGGAGGAAATGAGCCACATTGATTTCTTGAGGGAAGAGCAAGTGAAAAGGCCCTGAAGTGGGCCTGGCCGGTGTTGCTCAGTGGTTGAGTATCAACCCATGAACCAGGAGGTCACGGTTCGATTCCCCGTCAAGGCACATGTCCAGGTTGCGGGCTCAGTCCCTGGTAGGGGGCATGCAGGAGATAGCCAAGCAAAGAGACTCTCATCATTGATGTTTCTATCCCTCTCTCCCCCTCCCTTCCTCTCTCTGAAATCAATAAAAAAAAACATTAAAAGAAAAAGGCCCTGAAGTGGGAGTGTGCCTGGTGTGTTCAAGGAACAGCAAGGAGGCCAGTGTGGTGGAGTGGAGTGAGTGAGTTGAGATGGGGTGGAGGAGTACATTATGTACTACAAGGAGAGATGGGGGCAGCTGGACGTCAGGACTCTGTGCCTGGCCCTGAAGTGGCTCTACTGAAGGCATTTTAGTTTGCATTTGTGAATGGCTGTCTACTTCTCTGTGGCTGGAAAATGTGTGCATGGCTCTCAGTCTAAGAGAGGCAGGTTGTGTTTGCATGGCTTTGGGAGATCAGAAGTGGATCAGAGCGGAGGAGGGGCACAGCTCGGCACTTTCCAGTCTTCCCTGCATTATTCTAGCTAGACCCCTGTCTGCAGGGCACAGTAGCTTTGCCTTTCTCTTCTGTTTATCTCCTGGCTGTGTCTGCCACAGTCTCCGTGAATTTGGTAGTACTCTGTGATGTGAATATTAGGCAGCTGGAGAATCACTTGAGATTTAAAAAACGAATATTTAGAATGGTCGAATATATAAACACCAGTTGCAAAGTATCAGAAGTTATCAGATTTCATGTGAATGTTTATGGAGCCAGATTAATGAGAAGTTGTTCTTTTTTTGAAGTGGTAGAAGATCCTGGTTCACAATCATGGTAGTGATGTATGAAAATTCAGATATAGGTCTCCCCCCTCCGCCCCAAATCTAGGCTTTTCCCTTTCTCTTTTCCATCTTCTTCTTCCCCTCCTCCCAGTTTCTCTGCATTCCCAGAGTTGCCAGGAAGCAGTTTTAAAGTTTACCCTTGAATAGCACAGGTCTGAACTGTGTGGGTCCACTTGTATATGGATTTTTCAGTAACTATGTACGGTACGAGAACTATTCTTTCTCCTCTAGTTTACTTTATTGTAAGATTATCTATAAATATAAAGGCCTAAGCGACCGTTATGACCGGTCGACCAGTCGCTATGACGATGCACTGACCACCAGGGGCAAATGCTCAACACAGGAGCTGCCCCCTGGTGGTCAGTGCGCTCCTTCAGCCAACCTCCCGTGGCCAGCCAACCTCCCGTGGCCGGCCAACCTCCTGCGGTCCCTTCCCCTGGCTGGCCAGCCCCAATTGGCCCTGATCGCTGACCAGGCCGAGGGACCCCGCGCCTCTAGTTGTATATAATACTGACAACATAACAAATATGTGTTCATCAACTGCCTATTTTCTGTAAGGCTTTCAGTCAGCAACAGGCTATTAGTAACGTTTTTGGGGCATCCAAAATTATATGTGGATTTTTGGTACCCTTAGCCCCCATGTTGTTTACGGGGCAACTGTATGATAGTCCCTTCCAAAGCAATAACTCATGACTGCTTGGCACACGGTATTCTTGTTGATGAATATTCAGTTCTCTTCAGGCGATTCAGGAAAGGTCATTTCTGAGAATTTATATACCTGATAATGATCAAGTCAGGAATAAAGATGAGATGGAAAATCTTGTACTGCCTCTTGTTGGAACTTGTGAGACTGAACAGTCTGGGCTCTCCATTCTCCAGAGTTCAATAGTCTCTGTATGTGGTTTTGCGCCGGTTATGTGGCAACAGGGTGCCCTCTTGCATCAGGTTAACTCTGATTATACCACCATCCCTTTATTAACATTGCATTTTGCCTCTGGCTGGTGAATATCAGAGCTGACAGAGGAGGGAATAAATATTTCCTGATTGCTTAACTGTGTGCCAGGATTAAGGCCTGGTTCTTTATACATGCTATCTCACTTAATCCTCAAATAAGCCTAGATAGATAGTATTCTTTTTAAAAAAATATATTTTTATTGATCTCAGAGAGGGAGAGAGAGATAGAAACATCAATGATGAGAGAGAATCATTGATTGGCTGCCTCCTGCATGCCTCACACTGAGGAGTGAGCCCACAACCCAGGCATGTGCCCTGACCAGGAATTGAACCTTGATCTCCTGCTTCATAGGTTGATACTCAACCACTGAGACATGCCGGCTAGATAGTAGTATTATTCTTCTTTTATTAACACAGAAAATAGAATCTCAGATAAATTAACAAATTTTTCCAGGGACACCGAGCTAGCAGTATATTCAAGGTTGAACAAAGGCCTAACTCCACAGCCATTGATTTTTCATTACACCAACTGCACTGACAGCGTAGGGTCCCGGATCTCCATAAGGACTAAGCCTGGAGTAAGGTCCTTGTCTTCTGGCCTGAGTTGCTCCATTATTCCTCTCCAGGTGAAACTGGCCTAATAGGAGCGACAAAGATGAACTTGACAGGAAAATAGGTTGTCATGCGAGTGGGAATCTGGAGGAGACTAGGATGACAGAAAGAAGGAGCAGTCCTTCCACTGTGTTGGGGCATGGAGTGGGGTTGGTGGAAATTGACCCCCATGTAGCTGTACAGTGAACCTCAAGAATATTTAGCCTCAGTCCAAAGGCTACACAGTAAACCATCTCCTTAGGTCCTAGCCCAGCGGCCAGGAAAAATTATCTACTTGGTGCACTAGAAATTAAAAAAGCTTCCAGAAGAGAGAGAAAATTTTAAAAAAAGAAAGAAAAGGAAGTGCAATAAAGTTACCAGATGAAGAAGATAAGCAGACGAGCTCTGTGAACACTGGCACAAGGATTGGGTCATGAGGTTCCTTTCTGTGCACTGGGCCGTAACGGATATCGTTCAGCAGTTATTTACTGTGCTGTTACAAAGTGCCAGGCCTGTGCAAGGGACTCTGTCGAGCTGAGAGTAAAGCCGTGGGAAATTTATAGGCCGATGGGAACAAGATAAGGACAGGCACCTGCAACATCCAGTGGAACAGGGGCCAGAGGGAGGAAGCCATTTCAGTAGGAAAAACTGGACTGACGGGGTTCTATTCTGGCCCATCATTCGGATGCTTTGTGACCCTGAGCAAGTTGTCTTTTGCCTCTGGGACTCAGTTTCTCTCATCTGCAGAGGTAGTGTACCTCGCAGGAATATTGCAACAGCAGATGTATATACGATAACATGACATGTAATAGAGTTGCATAAATGGCCACCATTTGATTATTAAGTACTGTGAAGTGCCTCATCATCCTTAATTGCGGGAGCGAGGCACCTCTCACCAAAGCCCGGAGGAAAAAGGAACTGATTTCAAATAAGCAGCACGTTTATGAGCCAAGTGGTCAAGCAGAAGGTTGGGGCCAAACCTAGGGCAGGGACATCTGAAAGCAGAGCCCAGGCCAGGCTGCCAGCTGGAGACCCAAGGGAGCCACGGGGGCAGGCTCAGCGGAAGAGCAGGTCAGGGCTGAAGCTGTGTGTCACAGGTGCGGTTGAGGTCCCCACAGAGAACAGATAAGAGTAATCACTGTCCCTAAAGAGTGAACCCCCGGGGTGGTAGGTGTGGTGGACAAGTGAAGGGCGTCAGCAACCCACTCCGAGTCTGAGAGCTCAGACAATGGGTTTTCCACTGCGGATGTGATTCTAGTCAGAGAAGAACCGGCACCCAGCGTCCACATGCTTGCTTATTCGTTGCGATGATTTTTATTTTTATTAAAAATAACATTTGCCTTGAATGATTATCTTCAGAAATGCAGAAAATACGAATAAAAACGAAATCACCTATAACCTCACCATCCAGATGTAACCATTGTTAATATTCTTGTGTTCCTTCCAGACTTGATTCTGGTGCATATCAATATACATATTCTTGTTTATTTAAATAAAATGGGATTAGATAATAGTTAAAGATTTGTGAGATTTATTTCATTTAAGATGTCACTGCCTGTTTTTATTTTACATCATTTTAATGGATGAGTGTTATTTTATTGTATGAATTTATATAATTCCTCACTGTGGGACATTGACCCTTTAATTTTCTGCAATTATAAATGATGTGATAAACACTTTGTTGATAAGTCTAAGGAGATGTGCACAATTCATCAGTGAAATAGATGGCTAGGTCAAAGGATACGCAGAATTCTAAAGTTTATTTTATTTCAACAAATTGTCTTCCAAAAACCTTGTATAAAATTGGCAGTCCTGTTGACAAGTCTGTGCGAACATTCATTTCCCAGAGCGTCAACCGCAGTAGATAATACCAGGATAGGGGAGGGTCTCTCATTCGGTAGATGAAAATGCTGCATCTGTTTTAATTTTATGGGCCGTTGATTTATACAGGTGACTCCACCCTCACACCAGTCTCCCTTGCATTTGCCATCCCTTCCTTACTCCCTGATGATGTTTTCTATTTTGCAGTATTGCTGGGAGCCTGGTGTATTCCTACATCATTTTCTCTGAAGAGCAGCTGAGCAAACAGTCGGAGGCCAGTAACAAGCTGGACATTAAGGGGAAAGGAGCAGTATGACCAGAAGATTGCTTCAGCGACGTAGGCCTAAGACTTTGATCAGCTTGGAGCACTGGCAATTCTTACACAGATACTGGGGTGTCTTGATTATGGAGAAAATACCATTCCTTTGCACTTATACAATCTTAGGATTGATTGCTGCCTTTTAACATTTTATGAGAGAAACTTATAATTGACTCTATTTTAATTATGCCATTTGAATTAATTTATATCAGACTGGAAAATGCACCAGGCTTTTTAATTTATTTTTCTTCTGTGCCGACAGTGAACCATCGGTGTTTGGAAACTGTTGTATTCCATACTTTGATATCCAGGTGTCCCTTATAAAGTGCTCCAACTGGAGCCTCCTCGTTCAAGTCATTGCTGCGTCTGGAGGCAGGTCTAGCCTTCCTTCTGCTGGAAATGCAGTGGAGTATCGGCAGTGTCTCTTCTTTGAATTACATTTCTTAACGTTTGCATTTTCTTCATAAGGATATCATCGTTGCATTTGCCAAAGACTACAACTTTGGCTCTAAAAAAAATAGGCGGGGCTTTGAGGTGTATCGCTTTGCATGTTGGCTTTCCTGAGAACTCCTGGGATGAGCAGAGTGCATTCCTTGAAAACTTGCTGTTCCCTCTTGGTTGTGTGGGATGGGGATAATGAAGTGCTGGAGGAAGCACTTATCTATCTCTCTGATTCATTCGTTCACCTAAAATGTAGTGAGTGTGTAACATGTGCCAGGCCTGATCCTAAGTGCTGGGATACAGAGAGGTTTTCTGGAAGTCGTTGAATGAGCTCACTTCGGCCGTAGTGACTGAGTGAGGTAAGACAGAGAACTCAGCTCGATCCATCCATTCAGCAGATGTGACTATGAACAAGTCGTAGAACTTTATCCAGTTCTTAGACACTGCAATCTATATGTGGTGCACCCGCCCCACCTCACCCACAGTGGTGTGAAACCACACACTGAGGTGTGAGATCAGAGGCATGGGAAGAGGTGCATTTTGTGAACCATGCAGCCCGGCCCTTCCCTGAGTGAGAATGGTAGGCAGGCAGGCAAGGTGACCCCTGTGTATTTCCCCGTGCATCCCTTCTCCGGGTTTAGCTGCTACTCTTTTTCCCCTCTTTAAACCAATATGACTGGGTCTTCCATTCCTGAATGCATTGGCTTGAGGGGAAAGGCTGGTTAGATGTTTGTGTATTGTTGAGGTCTGATTGGTGTTAGAGCTGTCACCTTTCTCTGGACTGTCACCTCTCTCCTGTGGTCACTCCCACCTACATTCTGCGTCCTTGTCCTTTCACTGCCTTACTGAGGACACCAGCTTCTCTCAAGCCCAATGCTGCATTCTGGGAGAACAGCTGTGAATGGACATTGAATTGCTTCTTTGGGTGGGCCAGGGTGTTAAATGCAACACAGTCCTGTGACTTGGTTCAGACATATCCGCTGACTTTGGGGAGGAGTGTTTGCTCAGCTAGTTGTGCAGTGAGTATGCAGGAGGCTGGGTGCCTGGTGCACACACTACTTTTAGTTTATTGGGTGTGGAATCCACTGGGCTCCTTTGATCTAAACAATGAATAATTTGGTGTCTCAATATGGCACCTGGAAGGTTTTGATCTGTTTATATTTTTGATGGAGGTCATATTTATGCTTTTCCCTTATTTTGCTTTGTCTTTATTAAAGCCTGGCCAGTGGTGCTGGGTCCCCAGAATTAGCCTCACAGCTAACTTCCAAGTTATAAGCTCCATGTAAGAGTTCCTAAGGCTCACCCCACCCCCACCCCCCCACCCCCAGCCCATCAGCTGATCTGAGGAAATTCTGGTGGGAGCATAGGACATTACCTTGTGTAGGATGGCTCTTACTGTCCCTGTTTTACCAATGAGAAAACAAGACTCAAAGAAAGTAGGTGATTTGCTAATTAGTGAAAATGTGTGTTTTTTCCATTGTACCATGCTGCCATAAATTAACTGTCCTGTAAGAGGGAGTAAGGAAATGGGAGTGCTAGCTGGATTAGCTTGCGGCAAGCAGTTGATTGAATTTTAGTCAGAGAGGAATAGGCTTTGCAAATCAGGGAGAATGATGGATCACACTATATGCCAGCGCTCTCCTCTAACTCCCAGGCTGGCCGCAGCTGATATGCACTTCTGGCTGTGACTGTTGTCTGTCACTGCCTGGGTTTGCCTGGGCACAGTGGAAAGGCATTATAAGACCTAATTTCAGCAGTTCTGTTCCTTTTTCTACTAGCCACATGGAAGAAAGAACTTGGACATTAGAAATAATTTGTGTTGTAGAATTTCTCATCATGAAAGGCCTTTGGATGTGTTTCAAGGTGTTGAACTAGAACCCCACCAGGAGTTGAATTTCCTCCAGGGGTCAGGTTCCCTTGAAGATTCGCCATCTCTCCAGGTTTATCTGAGAAAATTATGTATAAGTTACAGCTTTGCTAAATGCACATGATCTCAGGGCCCATACCCTATGCTGAACTGACTGACCAGAGGCAATAGGACAACTTAGAGCTCCTGTCTGTACGTGCTGTGATTCCTGGATGCCCCCTTCAACTGCCATCCACATTGCAGGATAAGAGGAAGCAGCCTGGGGGAGTTGGGGTCTATTTGAGAGTTCTGTCTGAGCAAGGACAGAACTGGCCAACCGTTTTTGGAGTTTGCTTCCATTATGTGCAGCTCGGTTACAGCAGGACGCTGGAGATTTCCCTAGTGCTATAGCATCACCCAGGCTGTCTGGAGTGTATCCTGAGGTTGATATCTTACAAGGTCAAACATTCTCTGACCTGTTAACTACCTCCTGGGAGGAAAAAGCGGCAGTGTCGAGTTCAGCCTGTAATTTGCTCTGTGAGACAGACGAGCTGTGGAGAGAATTCTTTTAAAGCAAAATTCTGACTAATAGCTTCTTTTTGAGTTAATGACAGTAGAGTCCTTTTTGGTCAGTTTGCTTTCAGTCAGTGCCAGATTGATTCAAATAACCCTGATTGATGGGGCTACACATTGCCAACATAACATGTCCAGTGATTTTTAATGACCTCATATGGCTGTCAACTTTATGAGTCAGTCATTTGTAGGATCCATCTTGAATGTAGGTGGAAAGTTTTCGGTAGTCCTATTGTATCAGAAATCCATGGAAAGTTCAGGTCAGTAAAGCTGATATGTGATCTTCATGGAAAGAATAATAGAATTTCACACATTTGACTGGTTGGGAGTAGTACCTAGGAATTTAGGCTTGCCTTTCCTTTGTTATGGCCTTAGTCAGTGAGCAAAGATTTACTGAGCATCTATTTGATGCCAGTCGTTATGCTCGGTGTTTTGTTTTGGGTGGCAAAATTATGCTCAGAGACTAAGATTGGTTTGCCAGTATTTTATTTAACACATGTTCACTATGGGAATTCTAAAAATTTCCTAAGCCCATACAAAATAACATACTCCAGAGCAATGATAGATTAGTTACACTACTGTTCCAGGCGAGGGAAGGTGAATGAAATAAAACCCAAATCTAGTTGAGGTGTACCTTTTCTATAAGGTTGGTTCTTGGGAGAGACAGCTTAATCAACAGCGTTGCCTTCCAGCTGCCAGCACAAACCAGATCGCTTGTGCTAGAGCAGATTGCTGGGGAATGCTGGCCCTAGCTGGGCAAGATGTCCTCTGAGAGGCTGCTGCAGGCTCTTGTCACTGCTGGTAGGAGTCACCATTACTGTGGGAAGCTATTGCCCAAAGGTCTTGGGAGAGCTGTTTAGATCAGCAAAGGGTCTCCTTGCCCAGAGAGAATTTCAAATAGACCTCATAAACTCTCTTCACAAACATGCAGACTATTTATAGTCTAAATAGGCCCTCGCCACAGTTGCTTCCTCTTGGGATGTTTTTTATTGATAGGCCTCCAGGGATGCTCCTCAACAGCTGAGATGATGTCATCATGACATATTTTACTTCACTTTTATATCAAAACAGCTTTACTCTTTAAAAAAAAATACATATTTTTATTGATTTCAGAGAGGAAGGAAGAGGGAGAGAGAGAGAAACATCAATGATGAGAGAGAATCACTGATGGGCTGCCTCCTGCATGCCCCCTACTAAGGTTCAAGCCTGCAACCAGGCATGTGCCCTTGACTGGAATCGAATCCGGGACCCTTCAGTCTACAGGCTGACGCTCTATCCATTGTGCCAAACCAGCTAGAGCAAAGCAGCTTTACTCTTAAAACAACTTTATTTTTGTCATAAACAAGTAAATTTGAAATCATATCAAGCCAATATACAACACGAAGCTCTGGGGAAAATGAGATGAATAGGACATGTTTCTTGCTTGTATTCTTTAGCAAGACCCTAACTGAAAGAAGTAGTTGAAGGAGTCGGTGATTTATCAGTATCAGTGATTAGGGGTGACCCACCCATAAAGCTGAAGCTTTTTTTTTTTTAACTCTAAGAGGACTTTTATAATTTATACTAGTCTTTTAGCTCTGAGATGTGCCAGGCTATTAGAATTCCATGACTACCCTGAGTCCCTCTTCCCTTTACTGCGTTTATTCTTGCTTCCCCATAACTTTGTATTATTAGTTCCTCCTAATACTAATATTCAAAAGAAATGAGGTATTGGATGCAAAACTACTCAGCACAATGCCTAGTATATATTAGGCACTTGGCAGATTTTGTTACTGTCATTTTATGGTGAGACTTTAGGCAAAACAAGTTTCTTAAGTTGTGTTCTTTAAATGCTAGAGGCCTAGACAATGTGTGTATTTCTTGAAAAATGTGACCTGTACTTTGTTTGCTTCCGGAATGCTTAAATAACAGTGTCTTTTCAAGATCTTTTAAAATTCCTACCGGATATGCCATAATTGTGGCCATTGTGTGATGCAGGTGATTCCACGTTGTTTTTTAAAAATGACGAAATTATTTATATTTTTACGGTAAATTTCAAGAAACAAACATTATGTTACCTCTTAGAGCAGTGGTTCTCAACCTTCTGGCCCTTTAAATACAGCTCCTCATGTTGTGACCCAACCATAAAATTATTTTCGTTGCTACTTCATAACTGTAACGTTGCTACTGTTATGAATCATAATGTAAATATCTGATATGCAGGATGGTCTTAGGCGACCCCTGTGAAAGGGTCGTTCGACCGCCAAAGGGGTTGCGACCCACAGGTTGAGAACCGCTGTCTTAGAGGAAGGTAATTACACTTCAGAATGGTGATTCAGTTAAAACGTTCCGTTTGTCCCTTTAAGGTGGCTGTTTGCATGCCCGTCATTCCTCCTTCTCTTCTCCGAAATAAACGCCCGGACAGCGTGCTTCGTCTGCATCTGCGTCTGGGTTCATCTCAGTTGTTGGTGTTTGTGAACCTCTGGCACCTTCACTAAACCTGTTTCTAGTACTTGTGTTAAGCTCCCGCTTCATCATGGTTTGAGGAGATACTCTATGGTAGGGTGTTGTTGTTGTTTTTTAAGCTTTCTTTTTTGAAAATACTTTTAAAATAAATCTACTGGTTAGATTTATTGTCTCACAGAAATAAAGAGATTATGTTGTTCATAAATGTTGCTTTCTCATGCTGATGATCAACTGATTTTTGTCTACAAACGTTGGCCTATTATAGTATTTTTTCAGTGTAGATTCTATTTACCAAATGACCATTTTAGTGTTTTTAAGAGGTACTGAGAATTGAGATATGTAAACCAGGTGACATAAACATGAAAATTATGTGCCTAAATATTTTTGTAAAGTTGTCAAATAAACACTTTTTTTCTGAACACATGTATCTGCAACATTTTGTTTATCTATTCACCCATTGATAGACGCTTGGGTTGCGTCTACCTTTTGGCTGTTGTGAATGCTGCTGCTGAACGTGGGTGTCTTAGTTTGTCACCATGCAGAAACCTTATTTCCTTTTCTCTGGCCTTTTATTTTGATGTTTTCCCTTTGACTCAAACTGGCCTCACCTAGCGCCCTGCCCTGACTCACGCACCTCCTTCTCCCTTGCTTAATCGTTAAGCCCTCAGGACAGTGAGGTTCTGGTCAGCATCCAGTAATCTTAGGAACAAGCCCCTGGGTCTATTGACTATTGAGACAGGGTTTTCAATCAAACGAAGCCCAATATCTTGGCCTCAGTTGTGTTTTAGCTCTGGAACAGGAAAGTGGAATGACCACAGAACAAATCCTTGTGAAGTTGGATAGAGCAACTCCATGGCTGACATGAGGACTGAACGCAGTGATCAATTACCCATATCCTGGCACCAGCCAATCAGTTGAGACCACACCCTAACTTTTTTAGTCACCATGGTTTTTCCCCTGTATAAACCCCCCCCCACCCCCCCCCAGAAGCTACCAGGGAGCCAAGTATTTGAGTATGAGCTACCTGTGTCTCCAGGCCTGGCGCCATCTCCTCAAGAAATCCTTACTTTCTTGGCTGCAAACTCCTGTTCCTGTCTATTGGGCTTTGACACATGCAGGCGAATGAACCCCTTCAGTCCGGTAACAAGTTAGGACTGCTGTAACAAATGACCACAGGCTGGGTGCCTAACCAACAAGCATTTATTTCTCACAGTTTTAGAGAGATGTGCAGGGTCAAGGTGCCGGCAGATCTAGGGTCTGGTAAGAGCCCACTTCTGGGTTTGGAGATGTCCGTCTTCTCATAGCCTCACATGGTGGAGAGCAGAGAGAGAGGTAGCAAGCTGTATTTTGCCTCTTCTTAGGGCACTAATCCTATCAGGAGGGCTCCACCCTCATTACCTAATTACTTCCCAAAGGCCCATCTCCAAATACCATCACCTTGAGGATTAGGGTTATTTTTATATAAAGAATTGTTTTGTTGATTTTTTTTTGAGAGAGAGAAACAGATTTTTTGTTCCACTTATTTATGCATTCATTGGTTGATTCTCGTATGTGCCCTGACTGGGGATCGAGCCTGCAACCTTGGCATATCTGGATGACACTATAACCAACTGAGCTACCCAGCCAGGACAGGATTAGGGATTTTAGCCTAAGAATTTGGAGGGGACACAAAATCCATAGTAATGGCTACGTAAATACGCTTTCAGTTATTTTGGAATCGCTGGGTACTATGGTAATTCTATTTTCGACATTTTGAGGAACTGCCACACTGCTTTCCATGTGGCTGTGCCATTTTACATTCCCACTAGTAGTACACAGTGTTTCAATTTCCCCTCATCCTTGCCACCACTCGTTCTATTGATAGTAGCCATCCCAGTGGGTGTGAGGTGATATCTCATTGTGGTTTTGATTTGTATTTTCCTGTTGATTAGTGGTGTTGAGCATCTTTTCTTATGCTCATTGTCCATTTATATGCTTTCTTTGGAGAAATGTCTATTTGAGTACATTTTTTTTAATTGGATTTTTTTTTGTTGAGTTGTGAGAGTTCTTTATAGATTGAGTTTTAGCCCCTTATGAGATAGATTATTTGCAAATATTTTCTCCTATTCTGTAGGTTGCCTTTCCATCACTCTTGTTGATTGTGTCCTTTGATGCACAATTATATATTTTGATATTGTGCTGTTTATTTTACTTTTATTGACTATGCTTTTGGTGTCATATCCAAGAGTTAACTGCCAAATCCATTGTTATGAAGCTTTCCCCCTATTTTTTCTATGAAGAGTTTTATAATTTTAGGTCTTACATTTAAGTTGTGGATCCATTTTTAGTTAGTTTTTGTGTATGGTATAAGGTAAGGGTCCACCTCCATTCATGTGCATGTGAATATATCCACTTTTCTTGACACTTTGTTGAAGAGGCTGTCCTTAAAACATGTTTTTGTTTTTGTTAATCCTCGCCCACGGATATTTTTCCATTAATTTTTATTTTATTTTATTTTTTTAGAGAGAGAGAGAGAGAGTGGAAGGGAGAGGAGAGACCAAGAGAGAGAAACAGCGATGTGAGAGACACATTGACTAGTTGCCTCCTGCATGTGCCCCAACCAGGGCTGGGGATCGAGCCTGCAACTGAGGTATGTGCCCTTGACTGGAATTGAACCCAGGACCCTTCAGTCCTCAGGCCGACGCTCTATCCACTGAGCCAAACCAGCGAGGGTAAAGAATGTGTTTTAAACAACTTTTAAAAGTGCTCTTACAGTTTAACTTTCTTTGTAATTGGTGATATATCTGCTCTTTCACTTAGCTCTTTGCTGGTTTCTTGTCTCGCTTGGCTTTTGCACTCAGGGCCGTGAGTACCGGGGACTCCACAGAAGAAGCGCCAGTGAGAGGAGCAGAGCAGAGAGCTGGTTTGTGCATCCACAGCAGGTGAGCAGTTGCCAGGTACCTCCGACTTCTTCCCTGCGCTCTCATCACCTATATTCGCTCATCCCGCTGCCAGCCAGACTGAGCTCACTGGGGCCAGCACCCCGCCTGATGGAGGCCTGGCACAACCACATTTCACATGAAGCTCAGTAAGAGACAACTGTCCAATGTGGTTGGTGAGCCCATATTCAAACCCCAATCAGTCTGACTCAGAAGACCTTTGCTCTTCACCACCATACTAGGTCCTTGTTTCTCCTGCTCTGCTCATAACAGACTTGGTGGTTGTAAGGTCATCACCACTATATGCATGTCCAATGCCATTCTACATTCAAAGTCCACACACCGTGGATTTCAAGCTTAGGTGTGAGCTGGTAGCTGATTGAATCTGAGGCCAAGGAGCCATGCTTTCCCAGCTGTGCAGATAGTGCCCTCTTGTGGTCGCAGCTGCCATTGGAGGTAAATGAAGGAAAGCAGTTTGCTTTCCAAGAAAGAAAAGCACTATTGCTTACTGAGGGCCTACTTTGTGCTTTCATGGAGCTGGGCCTTTGTCATGCTTTTTCCCACTACAATACTTTACCATTGCACAATGGTGGCTTAAGCAAGGCGAAGGGATTTGTCCAACTTGCCCTAGCTAATAAACTTAAATCTGCACTTTGATTCCCAAACCTTTCTTTCCAAAGAATTCTGATCACGCCCCTGCAGTTATGAGAATGAGGTCGGAGATCATCAAGAGTGCCTCCTCACATCTGCTGCTTCTTAAGGTAATGTTTTTAAATGAATAGTTTTGAGGACAATATGTATAAATGATGACAGATTCATGAAACTATCTGATATATATATGAATGGGAGGAAGAACATCATTCTGCCTGGGAAAGATAGTGGAAACATTTTCTTGGAAAACATGGCATTTGAGGTGATTCAAGGACCACTAGGATTCAACTAAGATATTGGAGGGGACAGCCCTCTAGCATCCCAGGGCTTCTGTCTGGAATTCATTCCCCCTTGATGTCATTTTTAAAAATCTTTATTGTTGAAAGTATTACATATGTCCCCTTTTAACCCTTATTGTCCTCTTCTAGCCCATCCCTGCCCTGCCCCGCCCCAGGCCTTTACCACGTTATTGCCTGTGTCCATGGGTTAAGCATATGCACGTTCTTTGGTTGATCTCTTCCCACTACCCACCCTCCCCCTTGATATCTTATAGCACATGCCTTCCTCTCCGTGGGCCTTCCCGGAGCCACTTGTCTGAAGTGGCCCCCACCACACTCTGCTTTATCTCCACAGGACTCGTCTCCTCTCATCAAATGTAAGCTTTATGAAGGCAGCGACATTGGTCTGATTTGTTTACTGTAGTGTCCCTGGCATCTAGAACAGTGCTGAGCACATTGTAGGTACACAATAAGTAGTTCCTGAATGAATAAAGTGTACCAATGAAATAGCTACAGTTTTTTTGAGCCCAGCAAGGCAAAAACGTGGCCTCGTCTTCATTTTAGATCGTCCCAGCTGCCTGATTTGAGTTGTATACTGTAGGTCAGATTCAGATCTTACAGGGGCCAGGCAGGTAGAAAGTGTGAATCTGAATGAATGCAATCACTAGATACAGTAGTAAGTGGTAGGGCATGTGGTACCTACCTGCTTAAAGGAACATTAGAACTTAACAAAGTCTGCCAGCTAGATTTGGCCCACTGGCTCCCGTGAGCCTAAACCCAGGTACTACTATAGATCAGATTTGCACTCTAGCAAGATCACTGAGGATGCCATTCAGATTGCTGTCAGGTGGGGGTCAAAGGGCAGGACTGTCCAAATAAGTTCATCAGCTGGAGGAGGCTGGTTCCACCCTGATGAGCAATGATAGGGTCCTAAAGTGTAGTTGTGAAAGCACAGAGGAGAAACAAGAGGAGTTGTTTAAGGAGATAAAATTAATAGGTGATAAAATCTGTTTCTATTTTTCATTTATGAGGAAAGCTATGATGAATTTTTCTTTATAACTCTGTCTTCAGGAGACCATTTGAACTTCAGGAAACCAAACGTGAACATTTTTAAGGTATTTAACCAGGCTTCCAAGTGTTTTCTGAAAAGGTAGTATTTGAAGTGTAGCAAGGGAAGAGAGTACCTGCTCTGACACAGTAAAAGTAAAAGTAAATTTACTGAGCATCTGCTACATGCTAGGTAGGCACTTCTTAGCTCCTTACATATTGATATACTAGAGGCCCGATGCACAAAATTCGTGCAAGAGTAGGCCTTCCTTCCCCTGGCTGCCAGCACCGGCTTCCCTCTGGCACCTGGGACCCGGGCCTCCCTGGCAGTCCTGGCTTTGTCCAGAAGGACATCTGGTCTAATTAGCATATTACGCTTTTATTATTGTAGATGATTAACTCTCTAAACCAGCAGTTGCCAACCTGTGGTCTGTGGACCACAAGTGGTCCACGAGGTCCAAAGGTTGGTGATCACTGGTTTAAGGAAACCTTTGGAGCAGCGGTCGCCAACCGGTGGTCCGTGGACCACGGCCGGTCCGTGAAGTCTGAAAGTTAGGTGACCGCTGCTCTAAACAGTCCTTTACAATCAGTCCTGTTATTACCTTATTTTAGTGGGGAGGAAACACGCAGGAAAGCTCCATTGTTGGGCAGTGGTAACTGTGGGGAAGTGTTGGCTTTACAGACTATAAATCTGCCTTCCTGTAAGGGCTACCTTTTGCTCTGAGTTCGTGGAGCTGCCTAAAGTGGGCAGTACTGTGTAATGTTTGGGTATGGGAATAATGTCAAATTACTTATCCTTTTAAGTCAAATTAGAGTGTTCTCCATCCCATCACCTCACAGGAAATTCAATCCCTGTCCTTTCTACAGTCACACAAGACTCAAGGGAACTGCCTGTTCCCTGGAAAACAGGAGTGACCTTCTTGTGTTCCCCTTCATGGTCACAGCCAAACATCAGCTTTGGCAGGGTGACGTTTCTACTACCGTGAGTTCCAGTGCCTGGAGTCTGGCCTCTCTTACCACCCATGTAGCCTTTTCTCTAATGTCTTCCTAGAGGAGATTCCCATTCCAGCTGTTCCCAGAACCTACTGACTTCCCCTCCCCGTCCCCCAATTTGGGGGGCTTTCTCCTTTCCAGAATTCAGACTTGTGGGGAAAAGGCTAGCTGCTTCCAACCTTCAACACACATCATCCCTGAATGCCAAGATTTAACTTAGGAAAATGGGTGAAGAAAACCCTGACCATTGGGAAGGGTAAGCCTTTCACCATCTCCAGGTGGCTGTTTCCCCATTTGTGAACTGGGAGGAAGAAGGTTGTGAGGATTGGTTTGTAATAAGTTCTTAGCCCCGTGCATGTGACAGCGGTCAGGGATGGCACATGTTTGTCTGCAGTGGGCTTACCTGCCTCATGACTTCTGTGACCAGCACAGGCTCCCTCGCAGAGAATGTCTCTTCCCAACTGTTCTAGCCAAACGCATACAAAAGGAGCTGCCGCTTTATGCGAACCACCTGCCAGCCACAGTGAGCCGTCTGCTACAGGGTGGCCAATAGGACGATTCCTTGACGATGGGGACCCATAGGCCAAGGGTTGAGGCCATGGCCTTCGCCACGAATACATAAACTATTAAATGCCATGAGAGAAAAGGATAGGGGGATCAGACCTTGTCTGAGAAGCTCAGTCTAAGGTTGTTGAACTCTGGGCAGTCACTTTTCGACGTGGGGCCTTAGGTTCTCCCTTCTGTAAAATGAGTATGAGTACCAATACAGCTCATTGTGGACGTTAAGTGCTTTCCCCGTAGGTTATAGAGACCCTGCTGTGGATGTTTTTAAAAATACATTTCCTCTCTAAAATCTGAAAATTCCTGGCCACAGGGACTTTAAATCACTATATTGTATTCTCAAGAAATGGATTTTTCTATGTGATTTTATAATCCCAACAGCCTTGTAATACACGCAGAGTGGTATCTTCCTGATTTTACAGATGGGCACTGTAGTGGTTTTTAGTATAAGTAATGGCCAAATCAAGAGAAATCTTGAAATATGGCTGAATTTGGATGAATGGGATACAAAGAGGTAACATGATATTAAAGCCTGTATGTTTTGAGCAAGAGGATTCTGAATCAAGTACATCTTTTTAGACTACTTCTTGGTTGAAATAGAAGTATGGTGTATAGTCTGAGATAAGGAAATGCAAGGCCAGGTACTGTGGGAATTTGGGCTCTATGTTCTGAAAAGGAGTATTTAGAAGTACTAGTGAACATTAATGTGGCTCCAAACATCAAATTAAGTCCACTGCTTTCCCTGTTGGCCTATAGGATATATCTTGTCAACACCAGTTTTTATTTAAAACTAGAGGCCCGGTGCATGAAATTCTTGGGGGTGGGGGGGTCCCCTTAGCCCAGCTTGTTCAGCTGTTTGGTCGTCCCTCACCTCCCTGCTGACCTGGTCACCCCACGCAGTCTGCTTGTTCAGTCATTTGGTCGTCCTTCGGCCGGCCCTGGGTGGCTGGGCAGCTGACATTCCAAGGCTTGCCTGCGCCTCGGGCCAAGCCCTGGGGGGCTAAGGGGGCTGAGGGGACTAGGCACTGCCATCTTTGAGGGTGTGGCAGTCAATTAGCATGTTCCCTCCTTATCAGCTGTGGGTGCCACCATCTTGCAACAGCGTGAGGGCCAATTAGCATATCCCCTCTTTATTAGATAGGATGACACTGGTTCAGAATCAGCAGTTCTCAACCTGTGGGTCGCGACCCCTTTGGGGGTCGAACGACCCTTTCACAGGGGTCGCCTAAGACCATCGGAAAACACATATATAATTACATATTGTTTTTGTGATTAATCACTATGCTTTAATTATGTTCAATTTTTAACAATGAAAATACATCCTGCATATCAGATGTTTAAATTACGATTCATAACAGTAGCAAAATCACAGTTATGAAGTAGCAACAAAAATAATTTTATGGTTGGGGGTCACCACAACATGAGGAACTGTATTAAAGGGTCACGGCATTAGGAAGGTTGAGAACCACTGCTATAGATGATGAGCTGACTTTTCAACAGCAAACTTAATCTACTCAAATTCAACTAAAGAAGGAAATAGAAGACTGTACTACTGCTGGTACCCAAGCCACAAAAGTTGACTTGGGCCCTCTGTGGAGCCCAGAGGGTGACTCAAGCCAGCAGTATCATGAGTGACATCCATATTAAGTGTTTCTTCTCCTCTCCCCAAATCAACAGATCTAAGGAAAGGTAGAATGTTGTACATAGAGTTACACAAAAGCAATAGGGATGCTGTTTTCATACTTTAACCAGAGATCTTTTGAGGAAAAAAAGACTTCAAAATTCCTGGAGCCAGAGCTTAAGAAAAAAAAAAAAGCAAGCAAGGTCAGCATCACCTCTTCCAAATTTTAGGGAATCAGGAGACTCCCCACCGGACAGTGAATGATAAGAGAAGGGGCAAGTCCTGAGTAATAATGTATAATCAACCCTGCAGTATATATTAAAAATAAATGGCCTTTCTTGGGTGGAATCGTACATTTATTTCATGTTGGCTTAGATTCTAACATAAATGTTAAGTTGGAGGAAAACCTAACTTAGCTAGAATGATACAGTCTGCGGACCACTGGTGGTCCGTGAGGTCCGAAAGGTTGGTGACCACTGGTCTACTGGACTCCCCGAGATCCGTGCTTCCTTTTCCTTTCCATTTGCCCTCTGTACTCGGCCTTCACTTCTACCATAGTACTTACCTGCTCATGCCTTCTTGCCTTTAGCATCAATTTGGACAAGAGGATTAGAGTTACACTTACTCAAAGAAAGCAAAATGACACTTTAAGTATAATATACATGCTCAATAAGTCATAGGAGCTACGGTATCCTAGTTCAGAAAAGGAAAATCTCCATGTACATACAGATGTCAAAAAAACACCAGCACAACACTGTGTGTACATAATACATGAGGTAACAGAACATTGGTGTAAGTTAAAGAGACTAATCCAAATAATACACAAAATCAGCCTACAACTTGGAGGGATGACCCTTTAAGATTTGGAAAGGATAAAATTGATTATTAAAGAGCAATGTTGTTTTTTTTTTACAAAAACTTTAATCAGAATTATGTGATACAGAAACATCATTTTTAGGGAGACAAAATAACAGGCTAAAATTTGGAAATTCCTTTTTTCCTTCCCGGAATGTTGTTGTATGATTTTCCACAGTGGCATTTTTCATGAGTGTAGATTATAGTTGGGATAACCTTCACTTTTGATTTGGCACTTAATAGTGATACAGAGCCTGTTACACAGCCCAGGGTCATCAGCATACATCTTGCCTATGGAAATTCACACTCACTCACTTATTCAAAGTGCCCACTTTTTAAAAAAAATATATATTTTTTATTGATTTCAGAGAGGGAGAGGGAGAGGTGGGAACATCAAGGAGAGAGAATCACTAATTGGTTGCCTTCTGCACACCCACTACTGGGGATCCAGCCTGCAACCCAAGCATGTGCCCTTGACTGGAATTGAACCTGGAACCTTTAAGTCCACAGGTTGACGCTCTACCCACTGAGCAACCGGCTAAGGCTCAAAGTGCCCACTCTTAATTTTCCATTAAGAGCAGAGCAAATATGGTGACAAAAGTTTTTGCAAAATATTACGTGATATTATATTTTGCGATGACATCTGCTCTGCAAAAGAAGGAAACAAGGAATTTTAATTATATAGTTCAGAAGAGAAGCAGGTGACTAGCAGTCCAGAGCCCAAAGGATATCTCTGAAGGGGAAAAAAAGGACAAAAATACATCATCCAAGATGAGGTAGAAGAGACTGGAGCCACTGAAACACTATTCGTGGAATATGTCTAGGAGCAGGAGCAACAGATTGTATGTATTTTGTACTGTAAACAATGTGCATCATAGAAAATTAAAACCTATAATTCTAGTGAATCAATGTAATGAAAATCATTTACACAACATTAAGTACGCAAATATGTTTAAAAAAATACTTTAATAAGCATATTCAGAATGGCAGACAGGAAATGGGAGAAGGGAATTATTTTACAGTGCAAAATTACAATGCATAAATTTAAAAACATCCAACTCATAATTTTAAATGCTTACTTAAATATTATTTCAAATACATTTTAAAGCTCAACAGACTTATGTTGAACTGAGTTGCAGATTCTGAACTCTATCTGAAAACACATCATAGAACAGAAAACCATTCCAAATGAAATTGATAGTGCTTTGCTGGAGGTCAGAGAGACTAAGTAGCTATTAACAAAGGCTTCTTTTCCCAATGCAATTTGTCAGGAGTTCAAGAGTTATGAAATGTAGTAAATATTAAGCAAATTAGATTCATGATATTACTACAAATTTCATAGTGCAATGACTTATAACTAAGTACTGTGTGAAATGCCTATATAAACACAAAATATAATTAAATATTCCTTTATGAGGAGCTGAGCATTATGTATTATAATAGTGGAATGTCTTTCATTAGGCATACTTTAAAAAAAAAGATGAAGAAAAGATGTCCTAACATGTATACATGTGCTGTATTCAAGAACTTCACAAACCTGCAAACAAAATGCATCTTTTATAAAAGGTGAAAATGGTATCTCAAATATTACAACAACTTAAAAAGTACATTACTATTTGTTCGAAACATTTCTATAGTCTTTGACAAAGAGCTAGGATACTTTGGATTCATTTGAATAAAATCTGATTTAGAAAATGGATTGTGACCATATGTTAAAGCTGCCATTCTGTATAAATTAATGTTCTAGGCAAAACAAAAACAAAACAAAATTCATGCTTCTCAACACTTCCACCCAAAACTTGGATTTACTGGGATTATGTATGTAACAGTGAATGCACATTATATGAAGTCAGTCAAGTGTTGTAGAGTGGCTTTTAACACTGTTTGGGGCAGGAGGGACTTGTTCATACTGGTGGAGGGAAGCAGTCTGAACATATGTTAATAGTAATACTTCATGGAGTAAGGCCTAAACCATAATATCTCAGTGCAAACCTCTACTCAATTGCATTGGACAGCTGAGCCATTAAAAACAAGATCACAGAAGATTTATTTAAAAAGGCATCAGCTCTTGAACTGATGGCTAGAAATGAATTAGTAGAAGCATTTGGGATATGCCTATGTGATAAAAACAATAGGTAACAATCTTTTATAAAAGTTTGGATATAGGTTGGTCTATCAGCTGTATAAAACTACATTTTTTCAACAAGAATTTTGCACTAAAAATAAAATGGCACTCTTGCAAGGCTATGCAAATGGATGATCCTATTTGTAATCACAGAACAATAGTTACTGTATAACTTATTTTCATTTTGGAAATATACTATCGAATCTGAAAAACTAGATTATAACTGGAAAAGTCCAAAAAATTTTCTAACTTCACTTTTTCCTCTTAAAAATCAATATTGCTGCCTGCCAATCCTTTGTGTCATGCCAATTATCTAAATATCACTTGACCTTTTCCCCAGTTCATTTAATGCAAAAATGGGAAATTTCATAATGCATATAAAAATAACCGAACAGGATTCTGGTCAGCATGATACATTTAAGCATTTAAGCCAACATTAAATGTTTGTCTTGCTTCAAAAATAATTTTGAAAATTATAGCAAATACAAACAAACTATGCAATCTAAGTATCATGCTTAATTTCAGAATTCTCACACTATTTGTCCATAAGTAAAAAATTGAAAAAAAATTTTCACAATCCTTCATGAATGCTTTTACCACCGGTATAAGAAACATGACTTAGTTACTACACAAAACACTTAAAAATTCATTAGAAAAACCATAGCAAAATAAAATGAAAGCTGACAGACTCAGAATATCAATTCCTCTCATAAAAGTTTACCAACTGTACAAGTTAAGAAAATTATACAAGCTTTTGTATTAAGAAAAGACAGCTCAGTCAAGACGTATGTACTGTAAAAATCTTTCAAAGGCTACAAAGAATCTGGAAAAATACAGAATGTATTTCTTAAGCCCAGATAAGAATATGGAAAGACATCATTGATGTCAACAATTTTACATATACAAACCTGACTTGGTTTATTTTTAAACTTCTATATATAAAAAAATCATGCTAGCATAACTTTCAGGATTCATAAGGGTTTCCTTAATAACGATACTCAACTTGTATATAGAGAAAAATGTCTGAAAGATTTCAATAAACTAAAAAAATTTGGTGTTAAGCAGAAAATTTTTTTCTTCTCTGCCATAAAAATTAAGCAAAAAGTACCTTGTAGTAAAACTTTAGGATTAATACATCCAATGAAAAGGTACAGATATATCTTTAGTTCAAATTTACTAAACTATTTGTTATATCCTTAAAAGGGTCTTTATAGTTTTAAAATAAAAATTCTGCAAAAGGCAGAATTATGAAATCATATTTACTAAAATTAGGACTCAATTCAGTTTTCAAATTTTAACCAATTACTTCAAGGAAATCAAGTTTTTAAGGTAACCCATCAACCCTGAAAATTTTAATCACACCAGGATTTACTCCAAAGAAAGTAAAATAAGTCTAAAATTCAGTCATCTGTGTTTTCAAGTTCTTCAAATTTTCCATGTGAGATTGTTTCTTGGAAAAATTCAGAAGAACCTGGACTTTCTTTTCCATTGCTGTTTACCCTTCGCCTTTTGGCAGGTCTCTCACTTTTTTCATCAATATGGGCAAGTTTTGGGTCAGTGGTAAGATTATCTGTTTCATAACCATTACTATCCATATCTGCATGAAGTGGTTTCTTATTTCCACCTGTTGGTCCATTAACGTGTAACCCTTCAACTTTTACTTCTTCTTTGTTTAATAATTCACCTGGTCCATTAGATGACACCCCTAAGTTGGAAGAAACAAACTGCTAATATTAAACTGTTATAAGATTGCTTTTCATAAAGGAAGTGAGGTATTAGATCTGTGTATGGTCTGAATTTGGACTATATTTATTTGCCTAGTAGCGGTGTGACCTTAGACAAGTTATTTATATTCGCTGAACATCAGTTTTATCATATATACAATGAGGATAACTTATGATAGCCTACATTACACAGTTGTTATGAAGATTAAATAAGTTAGTAAGTATAAAGAATTAAGAACAGAATTTGGCATATATTAAGAGCAGGTTGATATTATGTGACAAAATAAGCACTGGGTCCAGTAGTAAAAAAAAGCTGAATTTTAAGCAAAGATATGCATAAATTATTCAGATTTAATAAACGGCTATACCTTTCTAAAACCATGTAAAATATTAAGAGCAGGTTGATATTATGTGACAAAATAAGCACTGGGTCCAGTAGTAAAAAAAAGCTGAATTTTAAGCAAAGATATGCATAAATTATTCAGATTTAACAAACGGCTATACCTTTCTAAAACCATGTAAAACATTATATTCTTTCTTTAGAAGCTTTGCCTAGGCATACACTTGAAAATGCTAAAAGTAAATAAATTCCTCCATAATAGGTGAGAAAAGAACACAATTATTCTAATGAAAGCAAGTAATAGTAAAAAGGTCATATTCAATTATCTGCAATAAGAAGTAGAAATTGTGGGAATACTTAATGTAAAAATATAAAATGTGTCACTAAAGATAGTTAAAATTTAATTAAAATATTCACTATAAAGGATAAGACTCAAATATTACATTTTGGTCAAAGTAAATATCCTATTTTCCTCAACTCACAAGTATACCCAATCATGAATCGCAGGATTATGTATCATGATTTTGTTGTAGTAAGCTGAAAGAGTTGGTGACACTGTGATTAGGTCAAAAATAACCGTAACGCTTCAAAAGACTGATAAAGTCCTTTACAAATAAATAAAACTGGGTTAGAAAGTTCCTTCCTTTCCTCGAAAAATCTGAGAAACTTGAGTTTTAGGTACTCAATGTGAATAGCTTCTGGGCTACTCAGTAATTTATAGGTAAGTCATGAAACTCTCCTACTCGACCTGAATGTTCTCATCAAATGCTTAAAAAAGAACCAGAAAAGGAAATTATTTGGTATTATGAGCAAGTAGGAAAAGACAATCGTAGTACCAACTGAGTTTCTACTTCTAGTCCCAAGGTCAGAATTTCAGCTTTTTATTGTATTTCAAGGTGGATGTGCTAGCATTAGATGTCATGTCAATGAAACTTTTTGGACCAGGAAATTGGTTGTTGGGCCCTACTTTTTGTTGGCTAGGCTTGCTCTTAGAAGGGAAGTAGTGAGGAAATAGAGAGGGATAATCAAATAAGCAAAGTGCAGTATATTCACTACAGGAGTGCCAGGGTCAGACCAAAGGTCAGAACAAGGGTCAAATTTTTCTCAGCGTTTCTCTTCTAGTTTCTATCATCAGTTTAGCTAGCTCTGCACTGGCCCTCCCTAAGGCTGCTACATCAGAATGTAAGTGGCAGAATTTATCTATAATGTACCTGTTTCTTTCTAAAGAGGAGTGAGGGACTTATTACTTTCTGCCTGGCTACTGTCTTACTTAGGAAGATCATTTTCATTAAATTAGAAGTCAAATAGTTCTCTGACTAGGTGTTCCTGATCAGCACAATGATGTCTGGTCCACTGTATATTTTAAACAGGAACATTATCTGAACCTCAATCATAATGGTATGCCTTCTGCTTTTTTTTTTTCATGGAAACAGAAATAGAAATGTTTCTCTTTGATCTTTTCCTATCCTTCAAAGTTATTATGCTATCAAAGAGAAAAATATTCAAGATGGTGTCTTTGTTATCTATCTCTTTTTATCAGTATGTTATAAGCTCTCAAAATATTTAAAAAAAATGTGTATTTCTGATGTGAAATGGCTGGGGTTTTGGTAAAAAATTAACAAGAATATTTATATTCAGACATCCTAACTGGATAAGAAAAGAGATGCTACTCAAAAAGAATAAATTTCTTAAAAGAAATGGTCACTGTTGACAGTATAGTTTATTAAACTTACTTTTTAGTGATATCAATGGGAGGTCTTTCCAATTAACTTGTATTCTGTGTATTGTTAGTATGTACGTATGTATGCTGATACCATGTATGTTTCATCTGATATTTACAATTATTAATTTAACTTCTGCACTGAAGTTTAATAGAAACCAAAACTGAACATTCCAGGCTACAGAAAGAAACAGAAGTGTTTCTTTGGTTGCTTACCATTTTGATTACTATTGCTTATATTGCCATCTTCTTTCTCAGACTGGCTGTTACTACTGTTTGAGGCAGTTGGGGGAGGGGATGGTGCTCGACTGGAGGCAGCACTTTCACTTTCATCCAGGAGACGATCCATGTAATCCCTTAAAATTAAGTAAGATAATAAAGTAATTATTTTCTTATATTATAAAAGCTGAAAATTAAATGAGGTTAAATTGAGAAGGCTCTATTTACAAATATATCCTAATTTTCACTTACTACTACATTCATTCTAGTGCCTTATCTATCACACCAGGATCTGAACGTGTAGATGGAAAGCTTCTTTTGTTACATGTTTGTAGGAAAAATGCATAAGAGCCTTAAACTAGCTAATTTTAGAGACCTATAGGCAGCTTTAAAACTTTTAAAATTGTAGGCAAGTGCTCAAAGTGGTCCAACTAAAACCAGAGGATCTAAAAGTGAAGAGATAGGGATCATGTCAACCAGAAGGAGTACAGAAGAATTTCTGAGCAACATTGGAATTTTAAAGCCCCTGAAGTCTATTTGATGACTATGGCAACATCTAAAAGACAAATTAGGTCCTAACAATGAATCACCTCCCTAAATCTTCCTGGATACCTTCTATATTACCTTTCTGCTAGATATGAGCTATAAGCTCACTAAATTTCTGGGCTTATCTACTGGCTTTACCTGCCACTATGTCATTAAATGCGAGTTCACTTCTTCCCTAAGTCATTCCTGAATGTTACGGCATGGAAGATAGTTGTGTATATGACATTGGTTTGGGTTAGACCTGGGCTTACTGTCTCTCTGAGGTAGAGTGCTCTTATCTGTCAAAGGCATATAATCATACATGACCTATCTACCATATAGGGTTGTTGTATAAGACACATATAGGAAAAGTCTGCCAACACCGGCACTGAAAAAACTCCCTGAAGGCAGGGACTTTAGTCTGTTTTGTTTACCAGTGCACTTTTGGTGCCTAAGTTGTGCATGGCACAGGTAGAAGCTTAATAAAAACAAAAATACATATTTTAAAATTCCCTCAGAATAAGTATGATGGAAATATTCAGTCAAATGTTTTAGAATTTTGTGAGCAGGACAAAGAATGCGGATAAAAATGTGGATAAGAAAACAATGGGAAGGCTCAAAGTCTATGTTAAAAGTCCATAAAAAGACAATCAACTATAGCTATAATCTCAAACTTCATGATCACATTGTCCCTTGGGTTATGGGATATAATAAATATAGGGATGTCGTACCTGAGCTCAAGGAGCTTCCAACAATCTGAGGTACAAAATTAACACATATCAAAGAAACATACAAGATAACAAGCTAATCAATTTAGCATTCTAGGCCTATTTACCTCATCTATAAATGAAATGAGTTAAATTTAATGGTCTTTATGACCTTTTGGCTTCATGCTATTTATCTTAACTGCAGAACAATTATGTAACAAAGTTGAAGCACAGAGCAACAGAAATGATGAATGCTAAAGGGAATTCAGAAGCTAAGGCTAATAGGAACAGAAGATGCATGATGAGGAATTGCTGTAATTAAATTTGGTATGGTGGGAATGGATAATGGAGGATGCTAAAAGCCAAGCAAAGGAAACTAGAATTGACTAGATATCAAAGTTACTTTAAATTTCTGAATACATCAATGACATTGTGAAAGAATTATTATTATTTAATGATTAATGGCATCCAGAATGCTTAAGGAAGAAGAGGAGTCAGGTAGACCACCCAGGAGAGTGGAATAGCATTCAGATAACAAAAGTTAGCTGAGTTAATTTTTACTTTTTTTCTTTTTAATATATTTTTATTAGAGGCCCAGTGCATGAATTCGTGCACCAGTGGGGTTCCTTGGCCTGGCCTGTGGGATTGGGCTGAAACCAGCTCTCTGACATCCCCCAAGGGGTTCCGGATTGCAAGAGGGTGCAGGCCAGGCTGAGGGACCCCACTGGTGCACGATCGGGACTGGGGAGGGTTGTGGGAGGTTGGCCAACCAAGGAGGGACCACGGGAAGGCTCCAGGGCGTGTCTGGCCTGTCTCACTCAGTCTCAATCGGCCAGACTCCAGCAGCAAGCTAACCTACCGGTCGGAGCATCTGCTGCCCCCGGTGGTCAGTGGACATCATAGCAACTGGTCAACCGTCTGACCCCTGGTGTCCGTGCATGTCATAGTGAGCGGTTGAGTGGCCTTAGCATATCATTAGTATATTATTCTTTGATTGTTTGAATGAACGGCCGGATGACTGGACACTTAGCATATTAGGCTTTTATTATATAGGATTGGTTTCAGAGAGGAAGAGAGAGAATCACTGATAGGCTGCCTCCTGCACGCCCTCTACTGGGGATGGAGCCCACAACTTGGGCATGTGCCCTTGACCAGAATCGAACTTGGGACCCTTCAGTCCGCAGGCCGACGCTCTATCCACTGAGCCAAACCAGCCAGGGCAATTTTTACTTAAAAAAAGAAATTAAATGCAAGGCGGTTACAGCCAAATCTCCAATTTGCATATAGCTACCAATTCTTCCAGGTAGTGAAGAAAGAATCTGTATTAGAATTTTTCAAAGGCTATTTATAGGCAAAGAATGTAGCTCGTTCTGGTGAACAAATGCCAGATAACAATGCAACAGAAAAATGAACAAATAGCTTTCGGGAAAGTGTACTCTATGATTTTGACTAAAAATAAAGATGAAAAATGCAATTTTGGCTAAGGGCATTAACTTAATGTTGTGTGCAACTACTAATAAAAAGCAAACTGGAAAAACAAGTTTGGAAGCAAACTGGCAAAATATCTCCATGCTTACAGAAAACCACAATTTCTCCCCATCTAGAAAATAATGTACAGTCTGGTTTAAAATTACAGTTCAGCTAAAAAAAAAAAAAATTTATGAAAGATCCAAAGGGAACATAATCAAAGACTATAAAACCGTATCTTGCCTAGTGGGGCAAGCACATTTGTTCACTTCATACCATTACACCAGAGAACCACTGTTAACTCTTGAAGCCTGAGAAAAGAGAAAATGTGGGATTACCCTTAACTGTGGCTATTCCACCTACAGAATAAGTTAACCTAAACAGGAAACAAGGTTACAAACATAGGTATCTTCAAAACGTTTACAGAAGCTACGGAGAAATTATTAGAGAAACTAAAATGTTTGGCAGCACAACCCTACCTAACCTGTGAAGCTTGACAACAAAGAGGACCAACAAAGCCAGCCCACAGCACCGCCCTTGGTGATGCTCTCTGGAAAAGAAAACTGGATGAACCGTGGGTCTGACCCAACATGGCAATTCTTATGTTCTTATGCTGATCATGACAGACTGCCTGTAGTTCATGTGTAAATATTATTTCTGAAATGGGTAAAAAAAATGAAATGTTACTACTGCTTTTTCCTACAGAATAGCTTGAAAATTGTGACTAAAATGGTACATTCTGCAAATTAGACAGCTATATCTAGTTTTACATCATTATGCCTCAACAATACCAATTCATTATATAATCCAGAAAAAATTTATAAATGTATTAACATTAGACAATTAGACAAAATCTGGAATACTGTTATGAAATTCCACTCTAGCTACCATTAACTTTAAGTAATGGGGGATGAGGCACAGAGTCCAATGTACCCATGATTTGCAAGGGCAATCATAACCATTTATTCGCTTTTAGATGATTTTGCTTTTGACTTTAGAGTGTTTGATCCTCCAGCAAAATGACCAGCAGAGAGACCTATAAATAAACATCACTCAGAAATGGTCTAGCCAACAAGTTTCTAAAGCACAAATGTGTATACAAGCACATCTTTCAAAGGCAGTTATTTGGCCAGCTTAAGAACTTTACTAGTGAACACTGACCAAATGAAGTCACATCTTACATTATTCTTATTCCATACACATTAGGGAATAATCAGGCATAGTATGATCAAGTTAAGTCCACTGTAACAATTCATTAACATTTTAGAGCAACTCATGTGAGAGGATAGGTTCTATACTCTACGTCAGCCATTTTCAACTAGTGTGCCGCAAAAATTTTAAAACATGTAATACCTAACTATTGATAGTCAGGGGCATTGACCTCTTTTCCCTTAGATTGTCAAATTAAAAAATGACAACAGCCAACACAACAATAGCCGTTGGTATGAATGAATCAAAATTATACCTAATTTTTTTGTCAGGTCAGCAAAAATTTCAGTAATCTATATATATAAAAGCCAATCAACCAGAACGACTGGTCGCTATGACATGCACTTCGGCCGCCCTCTCCCCGGCCAGCCCGGCCCCCAATCGGCCCCCTCTACCCCAATCGGGGGTGGGGCCGGCCTGGCCCCACCAACCTGATCGGGGGCAGGGCCAGCTAGCCAACCGCCCGCGGTCCCTGCCACCTGCCTGCCTGATTGGCCCCCATCGAAGCTGGCCAGCCGGACCCCACCCGTGCACAAATTTGTGCACCAGGCCTCTAGTTAGTTGATATGTGCCATGAGATGAAAAGGTTGAATGTCGCTGCTCTATGCACTTAAATAACAAATTACTAGTGGCAATGGGGACAGTGCTTCATTCTAGAGCTAGACTGACCGAGGGCTAAGAGAATTTGGTGCACGGGGACTAGATTAGACATATAAGGCATTCTGCATAGAGTTTTGGTTACCTGGATCAAAAATAGATTAGACAGAAAAAATATTAATTTCCTTTCCTCTTTAAAGTGCCTCTATTAGGCATATGACCCTGTGTTTTTTAGAAAAGTCTCTCTTTTCTATTCTTACTGCTCTCACAGAGTTATTACATTAAAACTATAAATGCTTATACTGAATGAAATAGAATTAAATAAAAACATGCTTTCACAGCTGTTCTGATCCATTTACTTTAAGGAATCCTACTGAAACATATACTCTAACATTTGCTTTGATATATTTGTTAGCTCAAATAATATGAACTGTAGTTTGCAATGTTTTCTAAGACACTGAAAAGTGCAAATGTCCTATAGATATGTCAATAATGGATAAATTGAAACTGAAGTATTATTAAACAATTACAATTTCCTCAAGAAAAATTTAGAAAAGCTTAGTAAAACTCTGGCTAAGTAGCTCAGTTGGTTAGAGCATCGTCCTGATATGCCAAGGTTTCGGGTTCAATTCCCAGGCAGGGGCATATAAAGAATCAACCAATGAATGCAAAAATAAACAATAAATTAATGTTTCTCTCTAAAGTTAATAAATTAAAAAGAAACACACAACTCCCACCCCAACAAAGCAAATAGAAAAGCTTAGTAAAAACACACGACACGAAAGAAAAGACACTCACGTTACACCAGGATGAAGATTGTATTTCTTTTTTCCAAATCGTGTTTGCTGAGCAAAGAAATCATAACGTTCAGATTTTTTCCACATATAATAGAATGCTACACATTCACCAACTGACCTTGTTCGAACCTGTAAGAAACAAATATATGTTTTACAGTGATCCAGACTCAATTATTTTACAAAAAGGCTGAGAATAGTCCGCAGTGAGTAAAAGCTATTATAATGCTAATGCTTTGTTTACTAAGTTACTCCTGTGGTTACTGTGCTGTACCTATTTGTGTAATTGAATGGGTTCACTTCACAAATGTTCACCTATGGGATGACAAATGATGTTGACAAAATTCTGTTTTGCTACTTGGCTTGGAGAGCTGGAAGGGTTGAAAATGAAAAAAGGGTACCTGCATGAGTACTTGGGATACAAGATAATATTACTTTAACCCACACATTTCTATCTTGAAGGAGGTATCTTGTGGGATTGATTGCACCCTAAGGTCAATTTGATTATTCACTTATTTCATGACCTGATATACATTTTTCTTTTTCCCCCTCTGCTTGCATTTTACAACTTTGGCCTATGTCACTTGAAGGCTGAAAGCTATTAGGGCTCAAAAAAAAAAAATCTTTCAAGCTCTTTTTGCCTCCTTTAGAATCTTATTTCTCAATAGATACAAGCCAAGTCAACTGTACTTTTAAAAAATATATATATTTTATTGATTTTTTTTACAGAGAGCAAGGGAGAGCAAGGGAGAGTTAGAAACATCGATGAGAGAGAAACATCGATCAGCTGCTTCCTGCACACCCCCTACTGGGGATATGCCCACAACCAAGGTACATGCCCTTGAACGGAATTGAACCTGGGACCCTTCAGTCCACAGGCTGACTCTCTATCCACTGAGCCAAACTAGTTAGGGCTCAATTGTACTTTTTTTTTTTTTTAATATATTTTGATTTTCACAGAGAGGAAGGGAGAGGGATAGAGAGTTAGAAACATCGATGAGAAAGAAACATCAATCAGCTGCCTCCGGCACACCTCTGACTGGGGATGTGCCCGCAACCAAGGTACATGCCCTTGGCTGGAATCGAACACGGGACCTTTCAGTCCGCAGGCCGATGCTCTTTCCACTGAGCCAAACCGGTTAGGGCTCAATTGTACTTTTGAGAGTAAAAATTGAAGATACTTTGGGTTATGTAAATTTAACATTATGAAAAATCTTCAATAAAATAAACCTGCATAATAGAACTTATGATTAAGATCAAACTTCAATTCCAGGTGTAAAAACAAAGTCTTTTTTTTTCTTTTCAATACTTTTCATATTTATTTATTTTTTTTAACTAAATCTTTATTGTTCAGATTACATTTGTTCCTCTTTTTTTCCCCCCATAACTCCCCTCCTCCCAGTTCCCGCCCCACCCTCCGCCCTCACTCCCCACCCACTGTCCTCATCCATAGGTGCACGATTTTTGTCCAGACTCTTCCTGCATCGCCCACTCCCTTTCCCCCCCAAGAATAGTCAGTCCATTCCCTTTCTATGTCCCTGATTCATTATAATCACCAGTTCATTCTGTACATCAGATTATTTATTCACTTGATTCTTAGATTCACTTGTTGATAGATGCATGTTTGTTGTTCATAATTTGTATCTTTACCTTTTTCTTCTTCCTCTTCTTAAAGGATACCTTTCAGCATTTCGTATAATACTGGTTTAGTGGTGATGAACTCCTTTAGCTTTTCCTTATCTGTGAAGCTCTTTATCTGACCTTCAATTCTGAATGATAGCTTTGCTGGATAAAGTAGTCTTGGTTGTAGGTTCTTGGTATTCATCACTTTGAATATTTCTTGCCATCCCCTTCTGGCCTGCAAAGTTTCTGTTGAGAAATCAGCTGACAGTCGTATGGGTATTCCCTTGTAGGTAATTGAGTCTCTTTCTCTTGCTGCTTTTAAGATTCTCTCTTTGTCTTTTGCTCTTGGCATTTTAATTATGATGTGTCTTGGTGTGGTCCTCTTTGGATTCCTTTTGTTTGGGGTTCTCTGCGCTTCTTGGATCTGTAAGTCCATTTCTTTCACCAGGTGGGGGAAGTTTTCTGTCATTATTTCTTGAAATAGGTTTTCAATATCTTGCTGTCTCTCATCTTCTGGTACCCCTATAATTCTGATGTTGGTGCGTTTGAAACTGTCCCAGAGGCTCCTTACACTATCTTCGTATTTTCGGATTCTTTTTTCATTTTGCTTTTCCGGTTGGATGTTTTTTGCTTCTTCACATTTCAAATCTTTGACTTGATTCTTGCGCTCCTCTGTTCTGCTATTGGGTGTCTGTATAATATTCTTTATTTCAGTCAGTGTATGCTTAATTTCTAGTTGGTTCTTTATCACAACATCGAGGGTCTCATTAGATTTCGTGAGGCTCTCATCAAGTTTATTGGCAGCTTCTAGCACATTATTGAAAGCCCTCAAAAGTGCGTTTTTTAGCTCTATATCCTCCATTTCTGTCATGTTTTTTTGTCTCCGCATTTTTTGTGCTTTCTTGGTGCACCCCCTTGTGGTCATTGTGCGCAGTCTTGTTCTAGTTAAGCCTTGATTGTTGTAGTTAATACTAGAGGGATTTAACCACCAGGCCGACTGGTTGTGAGAATCACCTGTATCTGCAGTGGGAAAACTTCTGTCCTCTGGAGAGGTGCTAATCTAGCCTTTGCCTGAGGCTATCCGGCAAATGGCTCTGCGCAGGGCTTGGGCGGGGCGGGTCGCACGGGATCAACTGGGCGGGAGGAGGGAGCAGTTATGGCTGCTCTCACTCCCGTTCCCAGAGGCTCTGCTTCTCAGAACCCCAGCAACCGCTGCAAACCTCGGAGAGAAAGCTGCCCTCACGTTCCAACTGATGCCAGACAATCCCGCTTCTCCCGTTTGCGTCTGAGTCCCTAGACACTCGCCCGGATCTGGAGCTCAGAGTCTGAGACTCCCTCCTGATTGAAAACGACAACCGCGCCCTCAGCCACCAGCCCGCTTTGCGCGCGCACCTCCGCACCTTTGTATTTTCCACACTGCGCCTCCTCTGAGCCTCAGTATGCTGTTCTCTTTCCTTCTAGTTGAAGAGTCTCTCCTCAGCCAGCCTTCCTGTGGTTCTGGGTGATGTCTGTTCCGTCTTTTAGTTGTATTTTTGAAGTGGTTGTTTGCGGCAGCAATCTCCGGTGTTTACCTATGCCGCCATCTTGGTTTCTCCAAAAACAAAGTCTTAATGTTTTCACTGGACTAAACTTCTCCCTCTTAACACAAGAGCCCAGCCAGTTTTGTCTTCCAGACAGAAAGAATAGTGTCAGTCACCGGTGACTGACAGGGCGCTTAATGTGTTAAAGAATACTGTCTTCCCTCCGTTGACTCGAACAACTAGTATATTAGGTATAGAGCAGCTGACTTCTGTAACAGTGAAATATCACCATCCCAAATGTCTATAAACAAATCCAGGTTAATAGTCAATATTATGTTAAGGCATTTTTGGATAGTGGTTTCAAATCACCTAATAATTTTTTATTCCTTAAAAAAAAAAAAGGGATTTCTAGGGGTATGTTGTTGCTTCTAGTTATACCAGCCTATCATTCCAGGGGTCTCTTCTATAGGTAATCCAACATGGTTTGATCAAAAGTGTTTAAATTTAAGCAGGAATGCTAGAAAACTCTTATCCAAAATGTCCCTTCAAACATGAAACTGTATTTTACATTCAGAACCACATATGACCAGTCATTAGCATAATGCATTCCTTTCATAGTGTTATTCACTATATTGGAGGTCATAGATTTGGATACAACATTAAGGAGTATAGATACATTTTCTAAAACAATGCTAAGACTCAAAATTTTTCTATTAGTTATGTCTGATGTTCTATACCAAGATGCAAGATAATCAAGATCAAAATTAATAAAAATGAACCAATAGGATTTGTAAGCAATATTTTATTTATGAAACATAAAATACTGTTAAATATGTGTTAAAACAAATCAAGCGGACACCATCCAATCAGATCCAGAGGAATATAAGGAGAACGTGGTCACAGACTATTTAGAGCCCAAGACTTAAGCCCAAATACTTTTAACATCATCCTAGTAAGCCACCACACAAGACTTAGCTACTATCTTCAAGGAAACATGTAAAGCCAAATTCTTTTGTCACTTATATTTGCTAAAAGTGTAATATTTTTAAGCCTGGAAATTGCGTAATTGCCTACATTTAAACTCTCAGAGTTTAATTTTTGCCTGTCCCAATTCCCCACAGGAACAGCACATTTCCCCAGTCTATATAATTGTGTAATTACTATTAAAAATCTTACCTGATTTCAGTTGCAAGAGAATTAAACCTAAAAATAAATCTGCAAGTAATACTGAAGTTCTTTTGGGTATACACTGACACTGTATGATTGATATTACCAATATGGAATGATGATCACGCTAAATAAAACTGTTGCCCTATGAACCAGTAGGTTACAGTTTAATTCCTGGTCAGGGCACATGTTTGGGTTGCAGGCTCAATCCTGTGTGTATGTAAATGTCATGTTAAAAAAATGCTTTAAAGTTTCAAAATTATTTTGAAGACCCTCCTAAAAGAAATTTGTCACAGGTTGTGGAAAATAGCTTTAAATAATTACATAGTACACACACATCCCACCCAGAAGTTGTTGAAAGTATTTGGAAATGAGTGCAATATAAAGGCTTCTAACATCATGCACTGAAAAGTCATTTGGCAAATATCTGCCAGGAAGTCCAGGCATGTTTATTATAATAATTCCCTAAATACCATATATTAAAATTTTATGGCACAACTTTTAACATTAGAAAATAATAAAGACATAAGATAAATTAGGTTATTAACTAATTTCTTTTTGTAAACTAGAGAACATATGTCACTTACTTTATTAGCTTGAATCAAATGAAAATCCTTTCCATAGGCCTTCAGCCCTTGTTCAAAATTTCTACACTCTTCTTCTGTCCAAACAGACAATTCCTCTGACAAAATGGGAGGAAAACAACTGTTAAGGAATGTTCCCCAAATGTTGTACATAACAAAACTGCAAATAAAAATATAACTTTCTGGTCACAATAAAGAAAGTATTTTACCCCTAAGCTCTATTACTTATGGCTGCAAATGACAGTGACAAAAACTCCTTATTAATAAAATTTTGGATGATACCCTATGTCTCCAATCTCAACTTGAGCCACTTTCTCCTTTATTCTTTATGTCCCAACTATATGAGCCACCTGTCAATTCTTTAAATTTATGTTCTTTCTTTAGAATCTGTGCACACTGTTCCTTTTGCCTGGAATTATTTCCTGCCTCCTACATCCCAACAAAAATATCACTTTGTTCTAGAAGCTTTCCCCAACAGCCTCACCCTTTCCCTCAACTACATTAAGTTCCACTGCAATAAGTTTGAAATGCACCCTTTAGTTCTCCTTTAAGAATGAATAACTATTTTCCAGTTTCCCTACCATCTCTAAGCACCATGAGGGCAAGGACTTTGTTTATAGTTATGTCCTTAGTACTTAGACCTTCCAATTTTTGTTGAACGAATCTTTCATTTGTTATATAATAATATATAAAGAGTTGAGAGAAAAAGCACACACAAAAAAACCCAAACCCAGACTTTACTTATGACTATTTATGAATAATGATTGCCTCAGCTAAATTACTTCTGTTCAGAGAACTCAGTCTTATCAATTTTGAAGTGATTTGTCACGTAATTTAGAACATAGGGCTGTCACCAAGATCAAGATCGAATAAGATGTTTATAAAAATGTGCTGAAATTCAAAAGCAATAAGTAGTTTTATTTAAATGGCTTTATTTTCTCTAAAGAAGGGACAACCTTAATCCCATTTCCCATAATGCCTTGTACAAGGGTGGCAAAAGTAGGCTTACAGGGGGACGAGAGCAGGTTGGAAGAGGTTAATGGGGGAAAAAGGAGGACCTACGTAATACTTTCAATAATAAAGATTAAAGAAAAAAAAAGTAGGCGAGAAAGCTTATTCCTGTATTGTTATAATATAATCATAACCGGCATGTCTTTTTCATGTCTTTTTCTGTAGGAACTGTAAATCTACTTTGCCCACCCCTGTAAAACCCTTGCTGCTACACACAAGTTATTTGTTGTTTAACAAATATTTACTAAATTCAGAAAGATCAGTATTATTAAAAGAAGAATATAGCTAGGTAGACCTAAGAGCTCAGCTCAAGTTTTAAATTTCTGCTACATCATGAAAACAAATTCAGTATTTATTTATGCTTACCTCTAGCTGCTTTTACATTAAATCTTAATCTTCTCAATGCTTCTTCTGTGTCAAAATTGCATTTAACCAATTCATATAACGCCTAGAAAAATAAAGGGTTTCAATATAAGCTACAATTTCTTAAGAGAGTAAAGGCTTTTCCAAAATCCAGTGTTTTCATCCTTTCTGGAGGACAAATAATTCCAATGAATGAACACTACAGAGAAACAAACTTAACCCCAATCCTGATAATCAGCTACCTCTAAAACAGTGGTTCTCAACCTTCCTAATGCCATGACCCTTTAATACAGTTCCTCATGTTGTGGTGACCCCCAACCATAAAATTATTTTCGTTGCTACTTCATAACTGTAATTTTGCTACTGTTATGAATCGTAATGTAAATATCTGATATGCAGGATGTATTTTCATTGTTACAAATTGAACATAATTAAAGCATAGTGATTAATCACAAAAACAATATGTAATTATGTATGTGTTTTCTGATGGTCTTAGGCGGCCCCTGTAAAAGGGTCGTTCGACCCCCAAAGGGGTCGCGACCTACAGGTTGAGAACCTCTGCTCTAAATATTTAGAAAATAGGATAAACAAATGGCTTCCACAGTATCACAGGAATTTAGAAACAAAAAACTGTGGGTGGTTTTGTTTGTTTGTTTGTTTTTTTAAAATATATTTTATTGATTTTTTACAGAGAGGAAGGGAGAGAGATAGAGAGTCAGAAACATCGATGAGAGAGAAACACCGGATCAGCTGCCTCCTGCACATCTCCTACTGGGGATGTGCCCGCAACCCAGGTACATGCCCTTGACCGGAATGGAACCTGGGATCCTTCAGTCCGCAGGCCGATGCTCTATCCACTGAGCCAAACCGGTTTCGGGCCAAAAAACTGTTTTATAAAGATCACAAATTCCTTCTTTTTTGGCCCTTTAGGGTTCCTATTCTAATTTTGAACACATCAGAAAAGAAAAACACTGATTTAAAAAGGTAAAAAAAAGCAAAAAAAAAAAAAAAAAAAAAAAAAAAGCCTGGCTGGGTGTGGTTTAGTGGTTGAGTGTCGACCTATTAACCAGGAGGTCATGGTTCAATTCCCGGTCAGGGCGTATGCTGGGTTGGGGCTCATCCCCGAAGAGGGGCATGCAGGAGGCAACTCATCAATGATTGACGATATTTCTGTATCTCTCTCCCTCGCCCTCCCTCTCTAAAGTCAATAAAAATATATTTTTAAGAAAAGGTAAAAATAAATAATGCTGCCATTAGGTTTGCAGTAGCCACTGGTAAGTAATAACATTATACTAGATGTGCACAGTATTCCCAACTTGATGAGATCCAAAGAAACTTTTCTCTCTCATTGATATTTCTACCTCTCTCTCCTTTGCTCTCTTTGAAATCAATTAAAAATGTTTTATAAAGCCTAATAAAAAATATGTACAGGCAAACTGAAATATCAAGATTTTTGTTT
The DNA here is from genome assembly GCF_000147115.1 of Myotis lucifugus. Lineage (NCBI taxonomy): Eukaryota > Metazoa > Chordata > Mammalia > Chiroptera > Vespertilionidae > Myotis > Myotis lucifugus. The sequence continues at coordinate 5,366,487 of NW_005871111.1, read as the reverse complement.
GTTGAGCTGAAATCATACCCGTGATGTGTTAACACTAGGTATCTTATGCTGATTATAACCTCAGATTCCGTTCATAACATTACAGGAATTTTGGTGGATAGAATAACTAAATGTGATAGCATCTACAGTTAAAATATGTATATGATTAATTTATTTGGGGGAAATTGTAACATTTCTTATTCATGTACCTGTTCATTGTCTTTTATGTGAGATCCTTCAGGAATTGCTTCTACACCTTTCTCATCACCTGTTCTTCTAGATGCATCCTTAAGAAATATAATCACTCTATCTTCCGGTAAGTACTCAGGATCCCACAGGAGTTGATCATCATTTTCATATACTAAATTAATAAAACATAATATTTTTTAATTGCCAAAATTTGAGAGAATTTGTTAAACATATCATTAAACAAATAACTCATACTTAGAGCCAAAATGATAAAAACTGAAAGGTAAATTGTGGTCCTACTACTTGCCTAACTTTAATCTTGGACAATATTCATAGCCTAGGTGAGTAAGCAATCTAATCAGAGAAGTACCACTTTATCCACTTTCAAGTTCTGTCTTACTTAAGTTTATTTATCAAATTCCAAGCTCTCTTGGTTTGGATAGCACCACCAACACTTACTACCTATTACGACCGTAGGCAAATTATTTCCCTTCTCTCTGCCTCACCTGTGAAATGGGCTTCGCAACCCTACCACACAGGGTTATGAGGATTTAAAATAATTTGTAAAACAATTCTGGCACATTTTAAGATTTAATGGATGTTCAATATTTTTGAAAAGGAATATCTAAAAATTGCTCACCCAAATGCTAACGCTGCTTATTTCTTGGTGGTAGGATTTGGGGCAATTATTTTCCTATGATGCTTGAAAATATAATGACTATAAATAACTTTCATAAAAATAAGTCATTTTTAAAAAGCATTTAGGTCCCATCATTAAAATTTCCATTATAGTAAGAATAAAGCCTGAATCTCATAAAAATATTAAAAGTGAAAGGAGGAGAACCTAAAAGAGCATTGTGGAATTCTAAAACACAGGAAGATGAAAACACAGACAAAATTAAGAAGGAACAGTCACAAGATAAAATATCAAAACCATGGTAGCACAGCTGCTAGGGGAAGAAAATGTTTCAAGGAGTGATAAACTGGTTAAATGCTGAGACCAGACTGAACACTGAAAAAAGGTTTGCTGGATTTATTAACAAGGAGAGAGGGAGATGTTTCAAGAACATTCTGTGCAGAGATAGAAGCTGAAGTCAAACTGGAGAGAACCAAGGAGTAAATGAATAGTGAAGAAATAAAGCGGAAAACTCTTGGAAAGTTTGGTTGTGAGGAAGAATAAGGCAGTAGCTAAAGAGGAAGTATAGTGGAAGAAAGTCTGGTTTTGTTTGTTTTTTTTTAGAGAGAGATGAGACATTATCATTTAAATGTCAATAAAAATGCCAGCTGGAGAAAAATTTTGACTCTAAGAGATAAAGGAGAACTGACAGTGTCAAAGTTCTTTTTGCTATGAAAAAGAAATTAAGAGCTAAACGTCTCCTATGTACCAAGCAATATGCCAAGTGTTTTCATGAACGTTACCTGCTCCACCCACCATAGTCTAAATATCCTATCTTTCTTTTCCCCAAAGTTTATATTATTTAAAATACAGCTCCAAGGACAGTCTCTAGAAAATTTCCTTTGTAAACCTCATGCCTTTTTAAATCTGCTGTAGAATCCTAGTGAAACTCTTAAGTTGTAAATAAAACTCCCATGACAATGTGAATTTGAATATACTGCTATTGATTTCTATTCCCTGTTCAGTCCATGTTCGCTGAAGAGTATACACTAGTTATATTTTTGGAGTGATGGGTATGGGGTGGACAAGGCCTTACAAGGAAACCTGACTCAGGAAGAGGAAGGGGGTCCCTGAGTCCCAGTGTTCTCCAGTTAGATACCCCCACATAAAGCCTATGAAACCAGCACAAACTGGGAGATACTTTTGGAATCATTCTGGAAGTCCTAGGAAGCCAAGGATACAATCTTGAAAGGTAATACTATGATCAATGACATGAATTCTAAGTCATCTAGCTGAGCTTTTCCAGTTACATAACTTTATTTTTATGAAAGATCTACATTAGTAACTTTTTGCTAATCAAAAGGTATCTGGAGACAATTTTCACTTCTATGAAAAAAGGCAAAAGAAGTGGAAACGGCATTCAGCTTCGTTCTGTAGTGAGCCTTTATAGAGCCAGTGTGCCTGAGTGGCGCCACCAAACTTCTGCCTTGGATACGATACCCATCATTTAAGCATCAAGCCGCCATGGTTTCTTACTGTCTATTATCTGTGATTTACCTTGATTTTGTGCATCCATTGGCAAGATGTATCCTAAGGTAACAGAGAGCCTATATCATTCCTGCTTTTACTATATGTTAATATTATCTTAGGTTTTATGTGTTATTTGGTAGGTTATTTTGGGGGTATGGAAACGCTCAAAAAGTTTTCCATATAAATTAATGGTACCAGTAGTTGCCCCTTATAAGCATTTTTGCTCCCGCGGTTTTAAGTTATCCACTATCAACCATGGTTTGAAAAGCTCTGCGTAACTTACCTACTTCATCACATAGGCACTGTATCCTCTCACTTCATCACAAGCAGTACAGTAAGATATTTTGAGACCATATTCATAATTTTTATTACAGTCCTATTTTATTATTATTGCTGTTAATCTCCTAATGTACCTAATTTATACATTAAACTTTATCGGAGGCATATATACGTATAAGGAAAAACAAAGTATATACAGAGTTTGGTAACACTGGTCTTGCTGTTGGGTAGTCAAATGAGGGAAGCACACTACTGTGATTGTTTCTTGGCTTTCCATTTTGGTATACAAAAGGTTTCATAGGAACGCTCTACTTTTAGATAGGTTTCTTCAATAAAATGCCTGTTTCAATAGTATTGTTATCAACTAATAGTGCATGTGTTCAGTTTTCAGTAACTTACGAATCAATTTGTCGAATGCTCATTAGAAACAATTTGCCTGGTCCTTTGCTATTCACTACTTCATAATTCCTAACAATCATTTACTTACTCTAAAACTTATGTCATGAAAACATGAAAATTTGACTGGGAATAGTCTGAACCATGACCTTCTTTTTTCCTAAGTAGCCCATCTAAATTCCCAATTAAATTAGTCCAGGGTTCTAAACCTTGGTACTACTGACACTGGCCTGACAATTCTTAGTGGTGGGATAAGGGGAGGTTCGATCCTGTGCAATGTAGGATGTTTACCAGTACCAGCATTCAAATTACCTAGTCTTATCACAAAGTTGCAGTGAGAGTGACAATAAAACACATAACTTTGAAAAGCATGTCTTTCATCTTTAGATATGCTCTGAGAGAGGCTGATACCACCCCTGGGAGCTACAAGAATAGATAAAGGAGTCAGTGCAAACTAAATAACTAACTCATCTCTCTGGCCACAGTCATTACTTCTGTCTGGATATATGACTGAAGCTGAGTCAACAGAGGCTCTCTCTAGACTTTTTGCTGGAGCAAAGGGGTATGGGGAAATTCTCATTTTTGCTGGTCTTCTAGCTATAAGGACAGTGTTTGGTCTATTTGCATATTAGGGTTTTATTATATAAGATTGTGATGAGAATAAATGGTAGTTTACATGAATTTAAGAAAATGTTAATGTGGAGTTGAAATTTTATAACCAAAATAGATATGGTTCAAAGGAATGTCTTTGAATGTGACTGTAACTACTAATCTTCCTATATAATAAAAGGCTAATATGCTAAATGTCTGGTCGCCCGTTCAACCAATCAAAGCATAATAAGCTAATGATATGCTAAGGCCACTCAACTGCTCGCTATGACATGCACTGACCACCAGGGGGCAGACACTCCGACTGGTAGGCTAGCTTGCTGCTGGGGTCCAGCAGATCTGGGACTGAGCGAGAAGGGCCGGACACACCCTGGAGCTCTCCTGCGGTCCCTCCCCGGCTGGCCAACCTTCCGTGTCCCTCCCCGGCCCCAATTGTGCACTGGTGGGGTCCCTCGGCCTGGCCTGTGCCCTCTCACAATCCGGGACCCCTCAAGGGATGCTGGAGAGCCACTTTCAGCCCGATCCCGCAGGCCAGGCCGAGGGACCCCACTGGTGCATGAATTCATGCACTGGGGCCTCTAGTATTTATATAATTGTTTGAATTAGGAGTGATAACTGATGAGGAATATATAATGTGTAGAGAGACTAGTAAAAAGAGATCAGATGTCATAGAAAAGTATCATCAATATCTCTCCAAATACTCAAAATAGGGTTTATGTTAATGAAAAATTCTAATCCATCTGTCAAATTATTCCCATAGTAAAGAGATCAGGTTATCTTAGTTTTATGGCATTTTTATCAAAATCACTCAAACCAAATGATTTCCCTTTTGAATGTGCTCACCAAACCATTAAATATATCTTATACTTTTTTTATCTGTAAGAAAAGACTGCATTAACCAGCACAATCCCCTTGACAGCTTTATTTGTGTTTTTCATAAGTTTTGCATCTGTTTGGTTGGTATGCATAAGGTACCGTGTAAATGGAAACAAATTCTGGATATCACAACAAATTTTGAATTCTTGTAATGACAAATTTGAGGACAGGCCTTGTACCACAGTGACCCTCTCCAAGGCAGTATCACCTTGCTAAATCTAGTCTGATCCTTACACAATCTAATAGGCTTTCTCAAAGTAAGAAAGCTTCAGAAATCATTGCTTTGTCTGGGGAAAAAAAGTATAATTGCTTTCTAAAATTATTAAACCAAAATTTAAACACTGAAAATTAGAGATTATGATCATTTATTCACTGTGATCTATGACAATAAAGCATGTTATAATGAAAAAGAACACATTAAAAGATAATTAAACTACCTTTAGCCATAATATTAACTTGCCAGATATAAAACTGAGATGGTTTTCCTTCCCACCGACAAAATACAAAATTTTCCAAGATAAGCACTGCTATCTTTCATAGTCAAATTTAAATTAATTTGTAATAGAGTTTCTTTAATAAAGAAATTTAATAAAATGAAACAAATGTCTAACTTTCAATTTTTTATTTGGAGAGAAAGAACTCAATGGTGAACACATACTAAACATTATATAACACTAGAGGCCCGGTGCACGGATTTGTGCACTGGTGGTGTCTCTCGACCTGGTCTGAGGAGACTGGGCTGAAACCGGCTCTCCGACATCCCCTGAGGGGTCCCGGCTTGTGAGAGGGCGCAGACCAGGCAGAGAGACCCCACCAGTGCACGACTGGGGGCAGGGAGAAACCATGGGAGGGCTCCAGGGCATGTCCGGCCCATCTAGTCCAGTCCTCATCAGCCAGACCCCAGCAGCAAGCTAAACTACCAGTCAGAATGTCTGCCCTCTGGTGGTCAGTGTGCGTACAGTTGAAAAAATGGTTGGACGCTTAGCATATTAGCCTTTTATGATATAGGATAGGATAGGACAGGATAGGATAGGACAGGATAGGATAGGATAGGTAAAGCATAGCACTGCAAATTCAATTAGAAAAGTTCAATACAAAAGCTAATGGATCATTTATTTTTGCATACAATTACAAGGTATTCACAAAACACATGCACAGAACTTCAACATATAACTAGGTCACTCCATACTGAAATTTCTAAAGTTCCTTTATGATACCGGAATTAACTTGAAAGTGAGTGAAAGCAGTTACTGGTGTGCTAAAACATTTTTACGGTCATTAGAATTTACCAGCCTGTGGTGTCCCCTTAATTACCTCTGATCTGCTGTTTGTCCTGAGAGCCCGTGCACCCTCAGAATATAAAGTACATTTCTGGAGGGGATGCTAAAAAGAAAATAAACAACAAAAGACTTCTACAACTCCAAAATGATCTGCATATGTAAGCTGAAATGTGGAGAAAACTGAAATAAAAGAAATGAAGAAAGATTTCTAGCATCAAGTGATGTCACACTGCACATGAACTCATTGAAAACACACATACACCCACAACATTCTTTATAGAACTCACCTAAAGTGAATGTAATCTAAAGCAGACTTAAAAAAAAAATCCTCAAGTATTTTATGTTATTAGAAACTTAAGTATTTATGACTTATCTTAGGACTTTAAGATAAAATGATGAAAAAAATCATGTAAAATTTAAATGTACAAGTTGTTTTCCCAAATTATTTTAAGTACACAAATATCAAAGTAATAAATTTTAATAAGTAATCATTTAAAGTTTCAGAAGTAAACTTTTTATAGTTATTTATTCAAAGTTTTATTTAGACCTGTCCAACAGCTTCCACTGACATAACTTTTAAAATGTAAATTATAAAGGCTATGAAAGGGTATATTCAGAGTATTTAATATAAGAACAAGAAAAAAAGAAATAAAAGTTGGGATGTTTTAAGTCACTTAACAACAAAATAAGAACTCACCATTTCCACTAGATTTGTGTGAACAAAACTAGAAAAACAAAAAATGTATTTCTTCTTATAGAAATAATGCAGGACCTCTTTCATATTTAAATGGGGTAACATAAACTATCATGTTCTTATCCCATTATAAAACAACAGTTCATCACTTCAAAAGCATGAATCCAGCTATTAACTTTACTAATAACCCACCTTTTTCATTTTCTTTGTATCTACAAACGCCAACTGGAATCTCTGCTTGAAACATGGAGCCCACCATAATCTCCTATTTTAAAAATAACATAAAACATTAGTAAGGGCCTTGGCTGGGTACATCAGTTGGTTGGAGCATCGTCCCAATGCGCCAGGGTTGCGGGTTCGATCCTGGTCAAGGCGCATACAGGAATCAACCAATGAATGCACCAATAAGTGGAATAACAAATCGATCTCTCTCAAATCAATCAATAAAAAGTTTTTAAAAAGTACATTAATAAGATCTTAGTAACAGACTTTATATCCATTTTCTAGCATTACCATCTTCTTGGGCAAACTGTTCCTGGTTTCTGTGTCATATAATACAGATGCAACAATTAACTACCTCAGAGAAGTATTGTGAGGATGAATGAGTTAATAATAGGAGCTTGGATATGATTGGATGAAAATATTAGTAATAATAATGGGGTGAAATGCAATACAGACAATGTATACAAACTACTTCAAAATATGGAGAAAAAAATTCTTACTGTTCAATTAGTAAGATAATTACAAACACTAAAAAACTGGAAGTCAAATTCAGATATTTTCAGAATATCTACACTGTAAACTATGGTCCCTGGGAAACTGATATACAAATGCTCAGGTCCTATTCCAGACCTACTTACTGAACCAGAAACTCTGAAAATGAGACTCAGCAATTAGTGTTTTAACAAGGTATCCAGGTGATTCTGACACACCTTAAGTCTGAGAACCAGAGCTTTAAGATAAAGTAACAAAAGGGGTTTGTATAAAGCTCAGTAGAGGCCAAACGGATGAAACTCCAAACCAAATGGATAAGGAGGTTAGTGCCTGACTTTCATTAAAACAATACAAAATGAAAAAGTAATCTCCCAAAACACAATTAAAACTTATTTTAGGAAATCTGGTAATCGACTTTATAGCATCAAATCACAAATTAGGGGAAATTGTTCAGAAAGACATTGGAGGTCATCACAGACAAGATTTTACTACACACAGGGTCCAAAATTACACACTCTTTTGTCTGGTGGCTAAATGTTAAGAATAAATTTACTGCATTTTTAAAATGAAGACTTAGGGAGGAAAAGTACAAAATCTTGGTCTAGCAAGTTTAAAGAACTAGGATTTGAAAACTTCTGCTCTCCAGTTACTGTCACCTCACTGATGTTAGAAATTGTTATTTCCATATTTTATGGGAAGAGATGAAACTCAAAAAAATTTATTTCCTCAAGTACACACTATTATTAACCCTTTGCACTCCGAACCATTCTGGACATTGGCTACCAGCTACTCGACGCTACTTTGCGGCGGAAACGTGCATTTACAGACCCTCGTATTATTTAGTATAATTTTGGAACCAAGTAACGTATTATAATTATATTGGACTTATATGAATTGGGTGACATCGAGGAATGTATATTTGCAAAAAAAACAATATTTTATTGTTTATAATTTTGTACAGTATGATAAGTTTTGTAACACTCCCCAATATGCATTGCAGGCTGATTAGTGCATGTTTGACAGTAATAAGTGGTTTGACGCCTGCCACCAGGTGTTTTCCTGTTAGAACACACAATGCAGTCCCGTTTTCTTTGTCCCACATCGGGAATATGTAGTTTATTGTTTAATCCGACACAAGACCCGCTGACATTTCTTGTATATATCTTAGTAATTTTACGATATTTTGATTTAATTTCTTGTGCCATGAAAAGTACAAAATCTTGGTCTAGCAAGTTTAAAGAACTAGGATTTGAAAACTTCTGCTCTCCAGTTACTGTCACCTCAGTGTCCCCTGAGAGGGGACATCCGAGTGATATGCTAGAATTCCGATGTCCCCTGAGAGGGGACAGCGGAGTGCAAAGGGTTAAGTTCTGGGGCTATAACTTGAAGAGATTTGATTTCAAAGCTGTTTCCTCTACCCATTTCTATAAAAACTCCCTTTTATCTTACAAACCTGAGAAGATCCTGAATCTAGACATTTTTTATTCCAACAAAATCATACTAAAAACAGTCTGGATTTACCATGGCCTGATTATTACACACTATTCCTGAGGAAGTGACTAATACCCTCCAGCAAAGAAGAGTTCACTTTCCCCCGTTCTCGCTCCTCTGAGCTTTTTGCCCCTTCATTAAAAATAATAACATCCAATTAAATACTATATTGAACACAGATACAAAAACAGTTAATTTATTTTGGAGAAAACTTATATAAACTTGAATGTGTGGTGAAAAACGATAGTTTAAGATGACTTAAGATTTCTACAGTTTATCATTTTAATTTCTACATGGTATTAAAAATCAGAAAAAAAAACCTGGATTAAAAACCATTTCCCCAAATAGGACACACAAATAGTAACTTCTGTGAACCTTGTTATGTCTTCAGACCCATCAGTCATTCATCATTCACTCAAATTAATTAACACACACTGTACTGGGCTAACCTTCTCTTAATACATTGTTTGCGGGTAGTTTTTATCGTGCGCTAACAGGTGGCGCGGGCCATTTTTGCTAATTTTTTTGCGCAAATGGCAATGTTCAGTAAAATTACGATAACTTTAGTTTACGTATTTATATGTTACCCGAATTCTACCGCTAGTCTATAAAAAACGTATTAATACATGTCCCGCGCTCTACTTACTACCAGTCAACGTAAAACGTATAAATACGTTTCCCGCATACAATGTGTTTTAACACTCTAACCCAAACAGATGTCTTTCCCTTCTAAACATCTTTTTGGAAACCAGTAACAGATCAATTTTGGCTGAAGCCCCAAATCCTGCGTAGCCCAGTTCAAGTTCATTTGAATACTTAATTCTTCCTAATAGAAACTCTAAACATGTTTCCTTATTTTTAATCAGCAAGGGGGTCAGCTCATTTTTAAATTTCCCCCAGGCATCCCAGACCAGACAACTTTAAACTAAAAAACAAACAAACAAAACAAAAACAAAACCCCACAAAAACATAGGGAAAGCCCAAAAGTATTAACTAAATAATCAATCATGACTCAAGTGCAGAAATCCCACTCAATTTGATGTTCTGGTCTCTTGTGCATTCAAAGAAATTTACGCACTAAATTTAAAGTCAAATGTAGGAAAAACAACAACAAAAAAACCTCAATGGAGTTTTTAAGAGAAAGATCAGGTGATTATTTTTTTATATATAAATGATGATTTGCTCTAAACAATTTCACATGACATTTTGATACTTTCATAAGTCAACAGCTTTGCAATAGTTTAAAATTAATTCAATTTAATTGTATGATTAAACAATGTTATACAATTCTATAATTTAAAACTATGTCAATATGTTCTCTTTAGACTCATTTAGAAATCAACTTATTTAATTATGCAGTTTTAGAGAAGCCCAAATCCATCTTTTTACACATTATATTTGGAGTTGTAAATATCAACATTAATATAGGATAGAGAAATTTATAATCAAATTTTTAAACAGAATTTACTGAATACTAAAAAGCCTCATGATTTATATATATTTATAAATGTGATACTTTCTATAGTGCAACAAAAGTCTAATTCAGCACTAGTTCAGAAGTTTGAATTTCTAATCATGGTTTGAGTGCCAGTTCAAAGGCCAATTCTTTCTATACATTATTTTATTTTATAATAAGATAAACATCTGAATATATTAGGGGAAATCTGAACATCTACCCAATATTTAAATGTCAGAATAGGGCTTACCTCAACTTTATCAACATATATTTACTTAATAAAAAAGTAATTACATTGGGCTTTTTAAATATTAATTTATCTAAGTTTTTGGAAAATATGGCTCTAACTACCTTTTTCCAGTCTTCTGATGGAATATAATCTTCATCTTCTTCAGATTCTTCTTCTATTTCGCTGTCTAGAATAAGTAAGACAATACTACTATAAAATGATTGCTTATCCTGTCCACAGCGTATATTTGTACTTTATTCTTACATCTACCATCAAAATATTTAAATATGCCCAAAGTTATTTCCAGAGTTAGACCAAGATATTTCAAATCAAATAATACCCCATCAGTTAAAAAACAAACAAACAAAACAAAACAAAAAAAGCCCATACACCTTTCAGGTCAATCCTAATCTTAGACAACTGTATTCTCATGAAATGATTTTCTACAGAAACTTCAGAAACAAAATTTAGAATCAAAATAACCTATTTCTAAACTTAATTCTATCAACAGCCTGGTGACAGAGTAAATTATATGATTTCAATCTCTTCCTTACAAAATGAGAATTTGGACAGAATAGCGATTTCCAAACAGTGCTCCCTCAAACACTGAGAACTTTATGGCATCACTTTGGGTGGAAGCACATGAAGGGAGTATGTATGATGTCCTCCATTCTACCCAGTTTTATTCAGAGCAGGTAAGCTGCTGTGTATTTACATTTTGGAGTAAGAATGTATTTATAAAAAGGGGTGGGAAATCTGAAAACAGATTCTCAGCATCTTCTTAACTCTAAAATGGCACACAAAGTTCAATAGGATAACATTCCATATAAAAATTAATTCTTCCTATGAAGACAGGCAATATATATATAGCTTCCATGCAAACATCACAACTGAAATACCAGATTAAATAGTTTAAGCCAGCCGTGGGCAACCTATGGCCCGGGCCGGATCCAGCCCGTCTGAAATGAATAAAACTAAAAAAAAAAAAAAAAAAAAGACCGTACCCTTTTATGTAATGATGTTTACTTTGAATTTATATTAGTTCACACAAACACTCCATCCATGCTTTTGTTCCGGCCCTCCGGTCCAGTTTAAGAACCCATTGTGGCCCTCGAGTCAAAAAGTTTGCCCACCCCTGGTTTAAGCAGTCACTTAGCACCCCACTGTCAGTAGATCTGCTCTCTGTTTAACTAAGACAGTGGTTCTCAACCTGTGGGTCGCAATCCCTCTGGCGGTCGAACGACCCTTTCACAGGGGTCGCCTAAGACCATCCTGCATATCAGATATTTACATTACGATTCATAACAGTAGCAACATCACAGTTATGAAGTAGCAACGAAAATAATTTTATGGTTGGGTCACAACATGAGGAACTGTATTTAAAGGGCCAGAAGGTTGAGAACCACTGATTACTAAGAGGTTAGTACTACATTTCCCCAAACTTAAAATTAACATAATTATTGCCCTGACTGGTGTTCTCAGTGGTTAGAGCTTTGGTCCATGGCACTGAAAAGGGTCTCAGGTCCAATTCCTGGTCAAGGGGCACGTACCTGGGTTGCAAGTTTGATCCTTGGACCCCAATCAGGGCACATGTGGGAGGCAACTGATCAATGTGTGTCTCTCTCACATAGATGTTTCTCTCTTTTCTCTCTCCCTCCCTTCCACTCTTTCTAAAATCAATGTAAAAAAATATCCTCAGGTGAGGATTAACAACAAAACAATTAACACAATTATTTCAGTAACTAATACCTTCTTGCATTGGTACACTTTTCAACTGGACCATATCTTAAATCAAAACTCAATAAAATTATTAGCAGTACTACATTCACTTCTAAACTAAATGTGTAACAGAAATCATTCATACAAAGCAGTTGCCATGTTTAATCGGTTATTACATTACTAAATTTCATGAGGGATTGTTCAAGTGTTTTTCTTCTTTTTAAAGTATAGAAATTTAGATAAAAAATTTAAATAATAACACTAATAGTTGACTTTTTATCAGAGAGCTGACCTTTAGAGTAAAGATTACTGTTTAGAATGAAACACTGTGCAGTAGATGAAGTATGCAAATATTCAAGATAGATATTATTGGTCATTTCTGACTAGATCATAATTTTAGGAAAATTAGGAGACTTCTTTCTAAGTATAATATATTCCTATCTCAAATGTCAACCAGTTCTTCAGAACTAGGAGGCATTGATTAAGGAAAGCAATGCTTAGGAATCTATTTTTAAAAAGCTAATAGGCAAAGAAAGTAGAAAATGAAAACTGAGGAAAAGACTAGGAGAAATTAAAAGATGACCATGAAACAAACTAAATTTAAGAAAGGGTCAGGAAGGGAAAAAAAGGAACACACTTAAAACCAAGTAGTAAGTGACACAACAATTACTGTAGTAATATGAACAGGGCCCAGCATTGTGACACTAATAACCTAGAACAAAACTCCATTACTGTTAAGTGATATTTAAGAGTAAATAAATTCAGAGCAGTGAAAAAAACACACACTAGAATTTTAGGCCATATATTAGAGAGTAAAAATTACACCTCAACTATAGCAACCAGTAACACTTACTTGTATCAAAATATTTACATCGACGTGGGCGGATAATTTCCTGTGCATCTTGAGAAGCAACAGATTGTGATGGATCATCATTGGAAGACTGAGTTTCATCCTCTTGACCTGATGAATCCTTTATATTCTCTTCCTGTGGAATCATAAATTAAATTGTTTTAAGATGTAAAACAATAACAAAAACAAAAAACCTTTTGGAGATAAAAGGTCATAATATTTCAAATACAACTAGAAGATTAAAATAAATACACTAACTGTAGCATAGTGTGCTGGGTCAAATCCTGGACCAGGGAAAAGGCCATTAATGGAAAAACTGATGAAATCTGAATTGCCTGTAATTTAATTAAATAGTGTGGTACCAGTATTGACTTCATATTTTTTATAAATCTTCCATGGTTATGTAAGATATTAACATAAGGAAAATTTCTGGGTGAAGAGTACATAGGAAGTCTCTGTACATTAGAACCTCTTCTGTAAATCTAAAATTATTTCAAAACAAATTAAGAAAAATGAATACAGAACTGCCAACTAGCCTTTATTACTTAAAAACATAGTGCTTTTTAAAAGTTGGTACAAATTTATTTAGAATAGGCATTGAAAAGAAATCTGAATAACAAAGATGAAACTTACCCCTCAGGAGTAGATTACAGAGAACTTGCAATTTTTATTACATATTCCTGTATCGTAATTTTCAATATCTAAATGTATTACTTTTAAAATCAGAAAAAATACAGGTAAAAATAAGCAGTCAAAATGAACGTATTTAGCCGAAACCGGTTTGGCTCAGTGGATAGAGCGTCAGCTTGCGGACTGAAAGGTCCCAGGTTCGATTCCGGTCAGGGGCATGTACCTGGGTTGCGGGCACATCCCCAGTAGGAGATGTGCAGGAGGCAGCTGGTCGATGTTTCTCCCTCATCGATGTTTCTAACTCTCTATCTCTCTCCCTTCCTCTCTGTGAAAAAATCAATAAAAAATATTAAAAAAAAAAAAAACGTATTTAAAAATTATAACTCCAACAATAAAGACTATAATATTAAAAATTTCGGTATAAGCTTACTTTATTTTCTCCACTACAGCCACTGTTATCATCATTATCAGCATCTTCATCATCTTCACCTTCTTCTTCCTCTTCTTCCTCCTCCTCATCTTCTTCAGGTAGTCGACTAGTACCATCATACCCATAAAGGCTGAGAAGTTCATGAATTGGCATGTCACTTTCCTAAATAGACCAAAATAAAAAGTTAATTTCTGAGAAATATTTCATATTCCTATACTTTATAAATCTGTATTCATTCCATACTGAAGAATGCTCTTAGACCTGTATCAAGAATTAAATTCATAATTTAATTCAAGAATTTAAATTCATAAAAAGTGAAACTGAAAATAGTTCTGAAAGCTAAGAAAATTCTAGTCTTTTATGAATTTCTTAAGACATTGACCAATGAGAATTGTTAACAACAAAATCTTTTAAGTATAATAAAAAGGGACATTGGTTTAGAACTATTCTTTTGTGCAATCATTTAGATAATGTAAACCATCAGTTAATAATATGTATGGATGCTCACACTTAAGAGTATCATATATAATGTGGGAGTGGGGGAATAGAATAATTAGAAAATAAAGAGACTGTAAACTAAGCCTACTCAGCCCAAATACATGTAAAGAAAATAGCAATGATATAGTACAGGAATAATACTGAATTGCATTAGTCATTTATTCTCTCTTAGGGTAATCTATAATTACATATAAAACTATCTTATGCAATTTCCAGTTTATAGATGAGATAGGCTGACAGATTAAGCCATTTCTTAAAAAAAAAACCAACAACAAAAAAAACAACCACCAAAAAAGAAAATACCCCCACATAAGTAATAACTTATGTGGCCAGATCTCAAGTCTAATTCCAAAAGTTCATACTCTCAGCCAGGGACTTCCCCCAAACCCCACAAAAACATACCCTGAGGGTGAAATAAAAAAATATCCATGTTAGTGAAATGAAATTAGCTTCCTGCAGGAGGTACTCTTTTTTTTTTTTTTTAATATATTTTATTGATTTTTTACAGAGAGGAAGGGAGAGAGATAGAGAGTCAGAAACATCGATGAGAGAGAAACATCGATCAGCTGCCTCCTGCACATCTCCTACTGGGGATGTGCCCGCAACCCAGGTACATGCCCCTGACCGGAATCGAACCTGGGACCTTTCAGTCCGCAAGCTGACGCTCTATCCACTGAGCCAAACCGGTTTCGGCTGCAGAAAGTACTCTTATCAGTAATCAATATGACTACAACATCAAGCATCAGGGAAACATGACAGAATTCTGATTAAAAAAGGAAAATTTAACCCATTCATGTGAACATATTACACACACACACACACACACCCCTTAATAGAGTCAGTTTAAAAAGAGTATCATGAAATAAGACATCCTATATAATAAAAGCCTAATATGCAAAGTGTCTGACTATTGGACCAGTCACTATGATGCACACTGACTACCAGGGGGCAGATGCTCCGACTGGTAGGTTAGCTTGCTGCTAGGGTCTGGCCGATGGGGACTGGGCAAGATGGGCTGGAAAAATCCTGGAGTTCTCCCACGGTCCCTTCCTGGCCCTGATCAGGACTGGGCCAGACAGGCCGGACACAACCTGGACTAATCCATGCACCGGGCTGGTTTTGGCCTGATCCCTGAGGGCCAGGCTGATGGGCCTCTAGTGTTCTATATTTCTCCAGCAGTCTTATAGTCTTATTCATAGGCAGAAATAAGTCTAGCCCAGCCGTGGGCAAACTACAGCCCGCGGGCCGGATCGGCCCGTTTGAAATGAATAAAACTAAAAAAAAAAAAAAAAAAAAGACCGTACCCTTTTATGTAATGATGTTTACTTTGGAATTTATATTAGTTCACACAAACACTGCATCCATGCTTTTGTTCCGGCCCTCCGGTCCAGTTTAAGAACCCATTGTGGCCCTCAAGTCAAAAAGTTTGCCCACCCCTGGCTAGCCTATGTGTTAAATACATTGTTGTGGTAGAGAAGGGTACATCGAACTGGATGATATAAATCCAATGACGCAAATCACTTATATCATACATTAACTCCCACCACACCCAGAATTCGTGTGCAAAAAACGACTAATGATTATAATTTTTAAAAGTTTTCTTACAGAAATAAGAAGAAAATGTTAACCTCTACTTCCTATCATAAATGGATGTTCTAATTATAAGTCAGTTTGTGAATCTGTTTCTGAAAGTGAAATCCCTAATGGCCTGCTGTAGCCACAGCTTGAAAAATGTTAACTATGTCAGGCAAGGTATTACTACCCTAGCTGATAGACCAGGTGGCATACTTAACTGACATCTCGTATTGTGATTCTCAAAGTGCAGTAGCACAGTGTATAAGCTGTTCAAGGATCTAGTCCATGCAGATACCTGGTCCGTGTATGAGACAGAAATCTGGGAATTAGGAGTCAGGATTTGAGAAGTAAAACAGAACTTCAAAATCAAGAAAAAACTAGAGTAAGAGAAAGAGAAAGAAAATACTGTTTTTTAACACAACTAGAGGGCTGGTGCACAAAATTCGTGCACTCAGGGGGTGGGAGGGCCCTCAGCCCAGCCTGCGCCCTCTCACAGTACGGGAGCCCTCGGGGGATGTCCGACTGCCACGGAGGCAGGGGAGGCTCTCACCACCGCCACTGCACTCGCCAGCTGTGAGACTGGCTTCTGGCTGAGTGGCACTCCCCCTGTGGGAGCGCACTGACCACCAGAGGGCAGCTCCTGCGTTGAGCGTCTGCCCTCAGGTGGTCAGTGCGCGTCAGAGACTGGTTGTTCTGCCATTCAGTAGATTTGCATATTAGCCTTTTATTATACAGGACTAGAGGCCTGGTGCATGAAAATTCACGCACTGGAGGAGGGTGCCCCTCAGCCTGGCCTGCCCCCTTTCACAGTTCGGGAGCTCTCAGGGGCAGGAGGCGAGCCGGCAATCAGGGCAAGGCGACACCCCCATCACACCTCTGCTGCTGCCATTGCCGGCAGCGCAAGCCTCGGCCAGCCCTGGTTACCTGAGCCTTGGGTGGCCCTGGGCGGCTGGGCAGCTGACATCCAAGGCTTGCCTGCACCTCAGACATTGGCTAGGCAGCTGCCATCCAAGGCTTGCCTGTACCTCGGGCGTCAGCTGGGCAGCCGCCATCTGAGGCTTGCCTGCACCTTGGGCTGGCCCTGGGCGACTGGGAGGCAGAGGGCAGGTCTGGCCATATCATGCACCTTCCGCCCCCCCGGCTGGGCTAAAAGGTCTGTGGGACTCCGGCAGCAGGCACAAGGAGTGGCCAGACCTGTGCCTGCCACCCTCCCTGCAGGGATGAGCACCGCCAACTTGTGGCTATGGGGGCCGCCGTCTTTGTGGTGGTGTGGCAGTCAATTTGCATATTCCCTCTTTATTAGATAGGATAATAACAAATAGCTGCCATAAAGTATCTTCTATGTGCTGGGCATTTCAGAGAGAGAAATAAAAGCACAGTGAGAATATTACAATCTTATTAGATCTTTAAAAGTACCAGATGGGAATGTTTGTTACTCTTATTTATAAATATTCAGAAAACCAAATAAAAGGAAACATCATCCATTGACAAGAGACTTTACTACAATAACTACACCTCCTAATCCCAGCTCATACTTTCCATAAACTCATTCTGCACCACAAATTAGAAGCAGGTTTAACAAAACTGGCGTCACTATTATGAACAAGAGGCCCTGAAGTCACTATAAGGGCCAAACCAGGAGAAACATTTTAAGTTTCATGTTCATTTCATCTTTAAAATTATCCTGCCGAAACCAGTTTGGCTCAGTGGATAGAGCGTCGGACTGCGGACTGAAGGGTCCCGGGTTCGATTCCAGTCAAGGGCATGTACCTGAGTTTCGGGCACATCCCCAGTAGGAGATGTGCAGGAGGCAGCTGATCGATGTTTCTCTCTCATCGATGTTTCTAACTCTCTCTCTCTCTCCCTTCCTCTCTGTAAAAAAATCAATAAAATATATTTTTTAAAATTATCCTAATATATGTTAGTATTACCTCTACTTTTTTACAACTGAGTTAACTGATACCTTGAGAAATAACACAAAACAGGCAGATTACTAAATAAATGTCCTAGGGCTCTCAACCATTTGTTCTCTTATTCAAGGACAACAGAATCACCTTGAGAGCTTATTAAAACAGACTACTGAGTCCCACCCTATAGTTCCTGATCTAGTTAAGTTGAGGTAGGGTGTGAGTATCTGCATTTTTTAAAATAAGTGCCAGGTGATACTGATGCTGCTGGTATGAGATCAGCTTAAGAACCAATTAGCTCCAAGTTCTAAGTTAAAATTACCTGCACATCAGCCTTTCCAGTGGAAGGTAATAAAGATTGATCATTATCTACACTAATAAAAGAGAAACATGGTAATTAGCATACGACCGCTACCCTTTTCATTGGCTAATCAGTGAGTATATGCAAATTAACTGTCAGCCAAGATGGCGGCCGGCAGCCAGGCAGCTGGAAGCGAACATGAGGCTTGCTTGCTGCAGTGACTGCAGACTCCAACGTTCCCCGCCTGACTTGCCGGCCTCTGAGCTGGCAGTTTGAAACATTCTAACAAATATAGAAGCTAAACAAATGGCCGGGATCTCAGAGCTGGAGTTATACATTGTTTCGATTATAGAACGCTCAGCAGCGGAAGCCTCAGAGCTAGAGCCAGAGCTAAAGCTGGCCCAGAATAAAATAAAAAAAAGAGAAAAAAAAGGAGCGGTTGGGAGCTTCAGTCAACAACTGCCAGCCTGAAAGCAGCCCTCAGCCCCTCACCCAGACTGGCCAGGCACACCAGTGGGGACCTCCACCCTGATCCAGGACACCCTTCAGGGAAAACCAGCCGGCCCACAGGCCTCAATCTTATATAGTAAAAGGGTAATATGCCTCCCAGCACCGGGATCAGCAGAGCCGCGAGGCCTCCTGGCACCGGATCAGCGTGACAGGGTGCGGCGTCCCAACCCCCCTGACCCCTGCGGCTCTGTGTGACAGGGTAGAGCCATAACCTCCCCATTGGCCCTGCCCTGAGTGTGACAGTGGCTGCGCCCCAACCCCCTGATCGGCCCTGCTCTGTGGTGATAGAGGGCGGCGCCCCAACCCCCCTCCCCCATGGGCCCTGCTCTGTGTGTGACGGGGTAGAGCCATAACCTCCCCATCGGCCCTGCCCTGAGTGTGACAGTGGCGGCGCCCCAACCCCCTGATCGGCCCTGCTCTGTGGGTGATAGAGGGCAGCGCCCCAACCCCCTGATCTGCCCTGCTCTGTGCGTGACAGGGGGGAGCTCCCCAACCCCCTTATCGACCCTGCTCTGTGTGTGACAGGGGGTGGCGCCGCAACCTCCCCATCGACCCTGCCTTGAGTGTGACAGGGGGCGGTGCCCCAACCCCCCAATCAGCTGTACCCTGAGCGTGACTGAGGGTGGCATTGCAACCTCCCGATCCGCCCTGCTCTGTGCATGACGGGGTGGCGCCCCAACTCCCCAATCGGCCCTGCTCTGAGCCTGACCAGGGGCTGCACCTAGGGATTGGGCCTGCCCTCTGCCACCCGGGAGCATGCCTAAGCCAGCAGGTCGTTATTTCCCGAGGGGTCCCAGACTGCGAGAGAGCACAGGCTGGGCTGGGGGACCCCCCTCCGCCCCCCCCCCGAGTGCACAAATTTTTGTGCACAGGGCCTCTAGTGTATTATATGCTAATAATTTTTCCTGAGCCAAATGTACACAAATTATGAAAAGTCCATGCTATATAACTAATCGAGAGCTTTTGAATACTAATATTCAGGTGGCTATTTCTTTTGTTTCCCAAGATTTGTTAATTACTGAAATAATGCTCATATAAGCATTTTTGCTCTAATGAAAATATTTGTATTATACTTCAGTAAAATTACCTTCCCAATGATTACCAAATATAAAAGCCCATAAGACTGAAAAATACATTTGATATCCTTTTCATAGCTATGGACAGTCTGCTGGCACTCATCTGAGCAAGGAGTCAAAGCCTGGAAGAAGTGCAATGCTGCAGTATTTGAAGGAGAAAGATGGCTGGATGTTAAATTTTACTTAAAATATTATGTGTCCAGAATCCTCCTTCTTTCAAGCTTTTAGTGGTCCCAGATTGTGAGAGGGCATAGGCCGGGCTGGGGGACCCTCCCCCCCCCCAGTGCACAAATTTTTGTGCACCGGGTCTCTAGTCTTTAATAAAGCTTATCACTGATATCTGTCATCTAGCTCAGTTATGTGTCAAAAAAATAGGTGTCATACTAGCTGCATGGAAAGAAATCTTTATGACTGACATCCATGGTTAGGTTAGATTTTTCCTTCTTGGATACATATTTAAGTATGACTTACTTTATAAAAATTTCTTTCTCAAAGAAAAATTTACCAACACCTCCAATATTGACTAGGCAGAGAACTGAGGAGAGTCAAAAGTAGCTCATCACAGTGCATTTGGAGAACCACTTTAATTTGAAGAAAACAGTAATAGAACTGGAGAGAAAGTCAATCAATTCAGAAAAAACTACACAAATATAGAAAAAAAATGGTAAGTAGGTTACTCTATAAGAGCAGAGGGTATCTATAATAACAAAAAGAAAGTTAGGGCTGGTATTTTAAACTATTTTCTCTAGTCTTACTTAGTTTCTAAAAAAATCTGTCATATTCTACTTTTGACTTGGTTGGAAAGTAGGTGTTGAACAGTGACTGACACAATGTTAGGGCTTAGGGAAAATACAACCAAATGCTCAAGATGGACTTAGGTGAGATTTCATTTGCCAGGAAGACTAAGCTAAGTTGGAATTCACTGCTGTAAATCACATGTAGTATAATTAGAACCTAAACTAAATGAATGGTTATGGTAAAGAAAAAACTCAAGAGATCTTGCAGAAGAAACCAACAGGTTTAACCATGGATTAAGAGTGATTGAGGGGTCCTAGTGACACTGAATCTCTGGTTCTAGACATTCCATTGGACTCAGATACTCATTCATATGACTTCTAAAAAATAAAAAGAAATAAAGTTCTAAAAAAGTTCTAATATACATCTAAAATGTATTCTTAAAGTTAGTTTTAGGTGGGTTCTAGCATGTGTAATCAAAATAATCCTTGCTTATTCCATCAAGAAAATGCTTGCTTAATATAAAACAAACTATAGTCCGGCTGGTGTGGCTCAGTGGTTGAGCATCCACCCATGAACCACAATGTCTTGGTTCGATACCCAGCAGGAGGCATCCCTTCAATGATTCTCTCTCATCATTGATGTTTTTATCCTTCTTTTCCTCTCTCTGAATCAATTTAAAAATATATATATTTAAAAACTATATAGTGATATTATGCTTCTGTTTAGATATTAACTTTTATCTTAACTTCTGTCACTCAATATCAATTTAATAAGCAACAGTCAGCAACAATAAATTAGTAAGCAATAGTCATGACCCACTGTGGAATACAACATTTAGAGTTTGACAATGGTATGAAAAGTTAACTTACTTGATCTAAGGCAGTGGTTCTCAACCTTCCTAATGCCGCGACCTTTTAATACAGTTCCTCATGTTGTGGTGACCCCCAATTTCATTGTTACAAATTGAACATAATTAAAGCATAGTGATTAATCACAAAAACAATATGTAATTATATATGTTTTCCGATGATCTTAGCCGACCCCTGTGAAAGGGTCGTTAGACCCCCAAAGGGGTCGCAACCCACAGGTTGAGAACCGCTGATCTAAGGTATAAAGTGAAAATCTTGTAGCCAACATTGTGCTAAAACTACAAAAAACAAAATCAATTCTGCTGCAGCTCTTTTAAATTCAAATAAGTGTTCCTACTATGTGCTAACTGAAGTACTTAAAGAGTTAGCAAGTTTCATGTAAGAATCATTTATTGTTGTCTGGGAAATAAGGAAGATGATAACAACTCTTAAATTCTGGCTGTGAAGGTGGGTAAAAATAAAAGGTACAGTAATTGGGAGAGGACAGAAGGTGTGTAAGAAGAGATTTAGGATCCTTTTATAGTCCATTTTTGACCCAATACCTGTGATGTTTTTTTTGTTTTTTTTTAAAATATATTTTATTGATTTTTTACAGAGAGGAAGGGAGAGAGATAGAGAGTTAGAAACATCGATGAGAGAGAAACATCGATCAGCTGCCTCCTGCACATCTCCTACTGGCGATGTGCCCGCAACCCAGGTACATGCCCTTGACCGGAATCAAACCTGGGACCTTTCAGTCCACAGGCCGACGCTCTATCCACTGAGCCAAACCGGTTTCGGCACCTGTGATGTTTTATAAAAGTTAACTACTTGAATTCTATTTTACATAATGAAGTTACTTCTTTAAAAAAAAAGGCCTTTCATTTCAAACTTTAAACATACCACCTATGATCACATAGAATTTTTCAGTCAACTCTATACAACATCCTTTTTCTCCCCAAACACAGGCAGAGAACCAAAATTTCAAGTGTTTCCTCTCTCCACAAAAAAGTTATAAACACTTCATCCTCTAATTCTTATTGTTATTTACCCTTGCAAGATCCTCTATTTCAGAACTGAAGTTTGTTTCTCCTTCCATCATTTCTTCTTCTTCTAATGTTCGTTCATCATCAAAATCATGAACCAGCATGTCAGCTGATGGATCAAATTCATGGTCATCTGATGTTGCTGAACCTCCTGGTAAAGAATATTTTTAGAAGTTTGGTAAATCAAATTAAGTGTACCTCATTAATATTAACATAATGTATATGACATCTGAAGCTGATATAAATAAAATAACAGTACCAAAGAAAAGCTATGCACAGAAAATATTATTTATTGTTTTCTGATATTCTTGCCATTACTCATATCTCCCTGCAAACCTCCTCGAAGGGATTATTTTTTGCCTTTCTCATCTCTATACACAGGTACAACTACAAAATAAGAATCACAATTCTTAATCATTTGATCAATATTTAATAGACTCGATGAGTATGAACCCTTATGGCCCCTGAGAGTATATATTCATGTGAAATATATAGTCATCTTAACATATAGTCTAATGAAAACAAAGCTGCACTCAAATATTACTCTTCTATTAGCACTTTCATGAAAATTTATTCCAGTATATAGCTAATTGCCCTTAACTTACTTGGATGATTTTTATATGAAATAACTCAAAGATAAACTATAGAAGCAAAATGTACTAAAATTGCATACAAAACTCTTATGAAAGGCATTAAAAATAGCCTAGCTAGTAGGTAACTGATGTGTAAGCTAATCTATTTTTAGCCTAGTAGTTGGAGAACACTGCTGTACTCAATAGGTCAAGCCTTATAATACTGAATTGCAAATGCTAGGGCATACATATTCTGTAAACTATCCCATTTGGCTATTGTTAAACATGGACTTAAGTTTGCAAAAGCATTGTTTACTAATGAACAAATGAGTTATTTAACATTAAAATAATCAATTTAATTTTAAACTGTTAAAAGTTGTATTAACAGATGCATCTACTTCTCCTTTTTACTCCAGTAAAAGAACCAATAAGTAAAACAAAGTGATACAGATGCTGATTTGTTTAAATACAGACTATTGCAGGGGTCCTCAAACTTTTTAAACAGGGGGCCAGTTCACTGTCCCTCAGACCGTTGGAGGGCCGGACTATAGTTTAAAAAAAAACTATGAACAAATTCCTATGCACACTGCACATATCTTATTTTGAAGTAAAAAAACAAAACGGGAAGAAATACAGTATTTGTATTTGCATGTGGCCCGCAGGCCGTAGTTTGAGGACCCCTGCTATTAGGGATAAGGAAATACAGAAGGCTCAGGGTTCTTGTCACCTCCTACACTTTCTAGAATAAGAAATATTTTTGGAGTGCTTACTATGTACCAAATACTATGCTCAAGCACTTCATATACATCATTTCATTTAAGCAAACAATCCTAAGAAGAACAAAAAGAAAAACCTGAGGTTCAGAGTTATGTAGCTTGTTTAAACTCTTAGAGCCAGTATGTGGCAAGGATGGAATTTGAATCCTGGGCCTGCTAATTCCAAAGCCTGTGCTTTTACTGCACTCCAAGCCTCCCGTAAGGCACAGCCTCAGAAACAGTAGGTATCCTGCCTCAGAGAATACTTGAAAAGAGCCTCTGTTTACTATAATGAGTGAATAGCAAGCCAGGTTAGAAAGCAAAATACTTAGAAGTCATGGGACACTCTGAGGAACATAATAAAATACTGATATTAAACATAAAATAACTAGATATGTAATTGCTAAATCAGGTCTCATCCTATAGTACAGCACAAAAGAGTTAACAAATTATCAAAGTTTTAGAATGATTTACAAAATAAAACATTTAGAAAAGCTTATTATCATAACTTCTTTTGGAAAATTAAGAAAAACATGGCATAATTAGGGCATTTTAGTACTGGTTGAGGGACTTGCACAGTTTAAAAACCACTAATTTAGTTGTAGTTTTTGCTGTTTCAATCCTTATCCCTTCTTTCTGAATCTTTAATGGAAAATGCTCCCAAAACTTTTCAGTTCACCTAGCAATCAATCTCCTAGGAGACTTTGTTAACAATTATGTATTCCTACAAATGATACTCTACTTTTCTTCTCTCTTATATGCAGAAAGATAATTAAAAAACCCTCACACAACCCTTTTGTATACTATTATACTAATCCTATATAATAAAAGCCTAATATGCTAAGTGTCCGGTTGTCCATTCAACCAATCAAAGCATAATATGCTAATGATATGCTAAGGCTACTCAACCACTTGCTATGACGTGCACTGACCATCAGGGGGGCAGATGCTACCACTGATAGGTTAGCTTGCTGCTGGGGTCCAGCCAATCAGACTAAGCGAGATGGGCCGGACATGCCCTGGAGCCCTCCCATGGTCCCTCCCTGGCTGGCCAACCTCCTGCATCCCTTCCCGGTCCCGATCGTGCACCGGTGGGGTCCCTCGGCCTAGCTTGTGCCCTCTCGCAATCTGGGTTGAAGGATTCCCTGTTTCCCCCCTTGCCCCACCTGAATGCACGAATTTTGTGCACCGGGCCTCTAGTCATAATATAATTCCTATTAGACGCAAATATTGTCAAAATAACTATGTTTAATTCCTGACTACTTACCTTCCTTTACCAACAACAACAACAAAAAATCAAGCTCACATGAGTATCATATGATTTACCTGAAGCCCCTCACTTTTTGTCATTATATTCAAGGCCAATTACATTTAAAGTTTTGTCACTTCCCCCTCCCTACAAGAAATACCTTAGGTGAACCTTTTCTCTCTTCTCACTCTAATTCTTTTCCCTACATATACACTGTAACTGTTTTTTATAAACTTCTAATTTTTTCTTGCCTTCATATGACTTCTTTATTTTATGACTTCTTTTTACCTTGTTCTTTGGGACCAAATAATCACCCTATTCCTTTTTGTTAATTACTAAGGCCCATTGTTAGGCTGTCTCCTAGGGGGAAAAAAAGATCTTAAAAATAAATTATTACAGGTAGGGAGTCTGATGTACTGTGAAAATAAATATTATGTTTTAGAATTAAGCCAGTATCAGCACTTTTTGTATCCTATTGCAAAATTACTAAAAGGTATCCTACATTATTTCAACCATTCAAAAGATAAATTCTGCTCATACTATATCACTAGAGGCCAGTGCACAAATATTCGTGCACTCAGTGGTGGTGGGGCGGGGAGCAGTCCCTCAACCTAGCCTGTGCCCTCTAATAGTCCGGGAGCCCTCAGGAATGTCCAACTGAGCCTCAGTCTGGCCTCCCTCTGCGGGAGGCAACTGGGCGATCAGGGGACGGCCCAGGCCAGCGAGTAGCCGGACCTGCCCCCCCCCCCCCATTGCCCCTCTGCTGCTGCTGGTCGCCACCATCCCCCTCCCCCCCATCGCTGTCCCCTCCCTCTGCCCACTGGCACGAGCCTTGGCTGGCCTGGCGCCATCTGCTCGCCAGTCCCACCCCCTGCCAACTGGTCATTCCGTCTTTTGGTCGATTTGCCTATTACTCTTTTATTATATAGGATGTGCACTCATTACATTATTTTATTTCCTCCCCTCCCTAAATCCCTACCTCTAATGGCTACTAGTCTTATAGGTTAAACCTTGTCTTATACCTCCACATTGGTTTATACTGGTGGCATCTATAGACAAACCACCTAACCTGGGCCATGTGACTGTTATTACTATAATGAATTCCAAAGTGCAGATGTTACAAAGGACACAGCCTTTCACCAGTGGACCAAATATTTTTTTACATGAAGCCTCTATTCCTAATTTCTTCCAACTTACATAATTAGTATTACTTACAAAAACAATCAATATTCTCTTGGGCAGAAGCCTGATATTAGAAACACTATCTATCTTAAAAGATCTTAGTATAAAATCAATTTAAAAACAACAAACACTAAAGATTCAATCTGTTTGTATAAGCATTCAGCAGGCAGTAAGGGACATCAAAGACATTTATATTTTCCAAGCACTATTCTTCCAATGCAGCCTAGACTGATTCAAATGCAATGGAAACTCAAGTCATTCATTAATATCATTTTTGGAGAAATTATTTTTATACCTATGTATTACCTGATGCATGTCTCAAAATTTCATGGAAAAATATATAAAACTCAGTTTATTTGCAATATCACAACATTAACAAAAACCAACTAGAACCTATTTTTTTTTTCAATGAAAATGATTCTGTTTGCAAGAAAAAGAAATTAGGAAAGATTCTATGTCCTATGAAGGATATGATAATCTAGTATTTATCTGAGGTCAGACTACTTCCAACCTTAACTATCCAGAACATATTTATAAACCATGAAGTTGAAATAAATATGATAAAATCAACTGTCAATTTAAACGCACACTTGTCTTTTAGAAGGAATTTGGAGGTATTCTCGTCCAACCACCCTACTTGATGCCTTATACTACATGGAGTACAATGATATGTGTTCATGAAAAGAACCTTGATCCGTTAAAAAAAAAAAAAAAGGGAGCCTATTATGATGTTAAGCATTTTTACAAATTTACTTTCTAAAATTTAACACAGAGTAGTGACTGCTTCAATAATCTGAAAATTTTAGTAATACATCATAACTAAATATTCAACATGAGAAGTTTTCAAATGAAGTATTACAATGCCTTAGAGTGCTCCCTTTCTCTCTTTTTTAGCTACATTACGCTGTCCCTTAATCCAATTTCTTGGTAAAGTCCATGGACACTAGTCAGAAAAACTGGTTGGTACCAAACTCTTTGCTGACTGCTATTCAGTTCCAACCAACTGTTGCCACAAAGAAATGCTGTACCCAATGGAGCTGGAACCTCTAACTGATCAAGAGAAGCCTAAATACAGATTTTTATATAAAATTTTCAAATTTTTAAAGATCACTACACTGGCCAAATAAAAACACATTTATTTGTGGCCAGATTTAGTCCAAAGATCATAACATCTAAGTTAGGAAAAAAAATGAATCTGTATTGTATTTAAAGAATACAAAAACCCAAAGATATGTGTTCAGAAGATAAAAACTGTTCCTATTCAAATATAAAAAAACTTCTTTAATTTACATTAAATATTCATTTGTTGAATGTTTTTCTTATTTTATTTCTCCTTCCTTCACTAAATGTTTTAACAATTTTTCTCCCAAAATACTTTTAATTTCCTATACAAGCTAATATTTCTAAGTTGTTAGTAATTCCTTCTTTAAAAGTACACATAATATATATTTATACTTCAAGCCAAATAGCAATTAAAAACTATTAAGAAATATATGTGGAAATTCATGAGAGAGAGAGAGAGAGAGAGAGAACGAACCCATAAACAGTCACGAGTTTGAACTCACAGCAGCCTCACCTGTACTTTCATGGGCAGTCAAATATTTCATCCATTTCTTTTTCCCCAAAGAAAAGAAGCATTCAGAAGAAAAGCAAGTCAGATGATAGTCTAACTCCTCTAGCCTTTATGCAACGAATAGGATAAATATTAGTCAAATAGAGATTATAAAAAGTATAGAAAATACTTACCTGGACTTGAAGACTCAACAGATGGCTAAGGGGGGGTGGGGGTGGGGGGAGGAAAAAAGAAGAAAAATTAGCATTTTTGTGTAGTAATCCTTACCAATGTTACAACAGGAATTATTCAACAACTACAACTAGTAACACACCAAAAACTACCATAATCGTTAATGTCTGAGTTGTCTAGGACAAAATAAAACTTCCCGTATAATCCTTTCTGACATTATATTTATTTAAACATATAGGAAAATTGGAAAACATTCCCGAATCTAGAAACAAAGACAGTAATTTGGAATTGATTCAAATTTTAAAAGCAAATATGGGTGTCATAACATGTAATTTAAAAGATATGATTTAGATTTTGAAATTTTCTGAAATATTCCCTCCTATCAATACAGGAAAACTATGCACAAGGTTTGCTATCAAGCTGATCTCTGGCTTAACATGTGTGTGAGCCTAGACCAGCGTGGCTCAGTTGGTTGGATGTTATCCATTGCACCAAAAGATTGCCAGCTGAGTCCCCAACAAAGCACATGACTGGTTGTAGGCTCTATCCCCGGTAAGAGGCATGCAGGAGGCAGTCGATCGATGTTCCTCTCCTTTCCTCTCTCTCTCTAAATAAATATATATGTATGTGTGTGTGTGTGTGTGTGTGTATATATTTTTTTAAAAAATATTTTATTGATTTTTTACAGAGAGGAAGGGAGAGGGATAGAGTTAGAAACATCAATGAGAGAGAAACATTGATCAGCTGCCTCCTGCACACCCCCTACTAGGGATGTGCCCGCAACCAAGGTACATGCCCTTGAACGGAATCGAACCTGGGACTCTTCAGTCCGCAGGCCGATGCTCTATCCACTGAGCCAAACCAGTTAGGGATAAAAATACATATTTTTAAATGTGTGTGAGAATGGAGATGGAAACAATTTAAGACATCATTTTAACTAAAAATTATATTGCAAGCAAGCAGAAGGAAAAATTAAAATGTTACTTAAGCACCAAACAGTACATTAGGTTAACTTCACTAACAAACAACATACTTGTAAATTATCACAAAATAAGCAGCCTTTCATGCTCTAGAGAAGTTAGGTTATCTGATAGAAGACCACAAAGACTCCAAATTATAATGCTCCTTCTACTGTAACATTTCACCTCTCATAAATTTAACAACATACATCTGGAAAACTTAAAGATAAAATTGTTAGCAACTTGTTTTATTAATATCATCACATGAGTTTGTGGCTATTTTATCTTAATTAAATTATAATCAAGTCATTTACAAACAAACTCCTATAAGATAAATTCAATAAGAAACTCAAAAGATGCTTCAAATGACCAACTTTATGACTAAAACTTTGTCCATTCATTCAGAGCTATCTATTTTATGCCCAACAGAAATAAGAGACACTGGAAGGCCAAAAGCACTAGAAAGAGCTAGGGGATATTCTAGTATTTTCCTTCTTTCTCCTAAGTAATGGTGCAGAGGGGCAAGAACAAAATAGAAATGAGGAATGTGCCCAATACTTCCAAAGCTAGGTATCTAAGACAAATTTTTATAAGGTGTTAAAACTCCATTTTGAAAACTGTCCACATTATGCTACTGTAGTAAGTATATACGTGCTCCAAATTCCACATGATGACTTAATTCTCTTAAGGCACACTTTTTCAAGGGTCCTATTTTCTTCTTTTAATTCTTAAAAGGGAATGGTTCTTGCCTATAGCACTGTTTTATTCTAACAAAAGACTGATAAAAAGACTAGTAATGTATATTTTCAAGTTACTCTGCCACAACAATCAAACAAGTGCTACTTTTAAAAAATATTTTTTAATTCATTTCAGAAAGAGGTAGGGGGAGGGAGAGATAGAAACATCAACGATGAGAGAGAATCATCAATCAGCTGCCTCTTGCATGCCCCCTACAGGGGAATCAATCAAGCCTGCAACCCCAGCATGTACCCTGACTGGAATTGAACCTGTGACTTCCTGGTTGATGGGTCAATGCTCAATCAATGAGGCACACCAGCTGGGCACCACTTTTTCATTCAGTTCCTCAATGGGAAGCAGAAGAGTAGGGTGAGACAACACAATAATCTATAATAATAAAAGCATAATATGCTAATTAGACCAGACATCCTTCTGGATGTCCTTCTGGACAAACCTTTCGGATGAAGCTGGGGCTGCGAGGGCTGAGGCAGCTGCCACAGCTGCAAGGGCCAAGCCCCTTGCACGAATTTCGTGCATTGGGCCTCTAGTGTAACCAAAGGGTTTCTCATTTGCTTAACATCTTTCAGGCAAAGCTACACATTTCTGGCTGAAAATGAATTTAACCACGATACAAATTATTGTACAGCATATCAATATTTTCAAAAATTAATCAGTTTATTTCATGTAATTTCCCAAGTTTAAGCACAACCTCTGTCCAAGACTACAATGTTCATGACAATCTTCATCTGGTTTCAGATACACTATCCACATAATAGCCTTACAATGCTGTTTTCCCTTTTTAGTAAACTTTTGAAACAAGTTTGCATGGCATAAAGAAGAAAAACCAGTATTTCTTTCAAATTAGGAGCTTAAAAGAAATGGTCCTTTGAGCTTTGTCGTTTTTGAACGCTCCAATAATTATTCCATCTAACAGTTTGATAAAAAAGGCTTTCTGATTAAAAATAAGTTATTCGCCCTACTTGGTTTGGCTCAGTGGACATTGTCGGCCCAAAAACTGAAGGGTCACAGGTCTGATTCTGGTCAAGGGCATATACCTTAGTTGCAGGCTCTATTCTCTTGCGGGAGGCAACCAATCAATGTGTCTCTCTCACATCAATGTTTCTGTCTCTCCCCCTCCACTCTCTCTAAAAATCAATGGAAACTATCCTTAGGTGAGGATTAACAATAAAATAAAGTAAAATAAAAATACCAAATATCTCAAGGACTGGTAGCATTTGTGAATATAGCTGGCATAAAATAGAATACACAGTGTTGAAAGATAGCATTAATGATCATATTATATCAGAAATACTGGAATGTTTCAAAAACCATAATTTGACTAATGGTATATCTAGATTAGGATAGGGAGAGGGAAAGGAGGGATGGTTTGCCTATACATATTTTATTCTTCTATATTCAAAATAAAATTCCATTGTATTGGTTTGAGGAGGGTGGGAATAACATTAGTTTCTTTAAAGTAATTATATCCAATTAAATAAAAGATGATCATTAACCAATATCACCCCAATGAATTTAATTTAAAATGAAATAAACTATGACTGATTAAACAAACAAAAAGAGGAGCTTCTGAAATACTAGAATTTGAAAACAGTTTATACTGTAAACATTACTTCTGCCCAACCTACAAATAAAATTATTATGTTTCAAAATATGAGTTTAATATTATAATACAGGGTATTTCAGTATGGAATGAGGGCATTTGTTTATTTACCTATTTAAAACAGCAAAACTAGTTTACATTTATATAGTACTACATTTTTTCAAATGCATAGTTACATGATCATAACCATAAACCTGGCAATAATACCTTC
Source organism: Myotis lucifugus (assembly GCF_000147115.1). NCBI lineage: Eukaryota > Metazoa > Chordata > Mammalia > Chiroptera > Vespertilionidae > Myotis > Myotis lucifugus. Next base: position 5,334,990 of record NW_005871111.1, on the reverse strand, counting down.
CCCACCTACCTCATTTCATGTATCAGCAAACCCAGGGAGATAAAGTGACTTGATTAAGGTTCCTTGGTAAGTGAAAAAGGTGGAACTAAAGCCTAGAGTCTGATTCCTTTATACCTCTCCTAGGCAAACAACTACGTAAAAAAAATTTCTCTTCATTTCCTTTTTTTCCTTACCCTTATTTTCTTTTTCTTTTTAAAATGGTTTCCAGCCAAAACCGGTTTGGCTCAGTGGATAGAGCATACCTTCCCCACCTACCTCATTTCATGTATCAGCAAACCCAGGGAGATACCTTGGTTTCGGGCACATCCCCAGTAGGAGATGTGCAGGAGGCAGCTGATCGATGTTTCTCTCTCATCGATGTTTCTAACTCTCTATCTCTCTCCCTTCCTCTCTGTGGAAAATCAATAAAATATATTAAAAAAAATAAATAAAATGGTTTTCATCTGTTCAAAAAAGGTTTAAATGTGACTGCAAGTCTTTCATTTGTCATGTGACTATTATCTATGTCTCCTTAGGAAGTGATGTATCTAACAATATCCTCCAGGAAAACTGCAGTAATGATCACACTAAACTGGACATGGGGAAAATAAAACTAAACCTATATAGGTACTCACTTGTAACAATATCTATTTTTAGAAAAAGTTCAAACTATAAAATGTAAGAAGTCAAGATTTTACCTTGGGGATTAAAATGTCTTAAGTGCACTCATACACTATTGGTAAAAATATGAGTTGGTTTACCTGCTCTGGAGATCGTTTTGCCAAAATGAACTTACCCTACTGATATGCCTAATAAAGAACAACAAGATGTATAATGTTCATCACCACAAAATTGTTCACAGCAAAAAGTTGGGGAGAAATTTAAAAGTTCACAATTAGCTAGAAATGGAAATAGAGTTCTTCCAAGCAATGGAACACTATTAGTCCATTAAAAAAATGAGTGGCACAGATCTGGTCGTATTGAGAAAGAAAAAATACATACAGAGAGAGAGAGAGAGAGAGAGAGAGAGAGAGAGAGAGAGAGAGAGAGAAAGACAGAGAGGTGTAGAGGGGGTAAATTGGGCTAGAATATACATAAAAATCTTTTTCCCCCAAAAGGATGCACAAGACTCTGTTAACAACAGTTACCACAAGGGAATGGGTTGGGGAGAGAAGGTTTTTTCATTTTACACATCATTTTGCTAACTACTTACAAACATTACTCCTTGTTTCTTAAAAAGAAAATCAATGGAGATTGTCTCCTGAAATTATGAGATTTTCATTTTCTTACTTTACCCTTTGTTTAAAAGACCTAGTACTCACCATTTTTTTCTTTAACAAGTCTACTAACATAATTTTGAAAAATAACCTAGTTTTCTTTTAGGTACATACATAATAGTTTGAGATAGAAAATATTAACACCAGACAGACAGACACATACACATTATGAGTAGGCTAATTTTAAAAATGAACTCTTAACTTTTATAGCAATTTTCATACTTTGACCCATACAGTATACAATTTAGCCAATCAAACTGTTAAGAGTTGTAATAAATATTCAATGCCTCAGATGTGTTCAAATGTTTTTATATTTTTTTAGAACACAGTGAGAAATATCCCATCCACTAGAAAACTATAAATTGGAAGAGTAAAAAAAAATCAATTAAGTAGAATATTGCCATTATTTAAAAATAAAAAAATAAGGTAGTAAAAACATGAAAGAATCTTTATATTCTTCAATTCCAAGCAATCAAAATCAATTTTCAATGAGTATAACTAACTATCTGAATTAAATTTTCCCCTCAAACCAATTCCACTGCCATTTCTTTAAGTGTTATCGTCCCCTACTTGGTAATGCAGATACTAAATTTCCCAGTTTAAACACAACCTCTGTCCAAGACTACAATGTTCATGACTATCTTCATCTGGTCTCAGAGATTCTCACACAGGTGAGTATGAGAATAGAAGCCAGGAAGGAGCTAAGGACCCAACTCCGTAGTGGGAAAGGCAGGAGGGACCATGCCAAGGCAAGGGCTCACCATAACCTCTTCCTCCATACAAAATTAATCACTTAACTTTGCTGTTACCCTGAGGAATTCTAGAGCATAAAAAGATTAAGTCTTGGAGTAAAAATTAGCAAATTTACTATAGTAGTAATAATTTAAAGGATGAATTGCTATATTGAGCATTAGGAATTCAAAAGTCTAGGTTCCAGTATTAATTGTGCCACAGACTAACTGCAGGACCCAGGACAAATTACATAAACTCTGCTTAGTTTCATTTTCTCGAAGATTTAAATTTCTTCTAGTTTAGTTCAAATTCCTTTGAGATCAAAGTTTTTTACTTTTATTATGATTTCTCAGGAGACAAACTACTAAGGAATGCTTAGCTAAATGGATGGGATATGTTTGACAGACTCTTCTAAATTTATTTTTAATCTATGACTATTGGGAAAAGAGGATCTCAATTTGCAAAAAGCTTTCTGGGGGTGCTATTAGTTCACATCTACATACTAGTAAGCATAATTGTAAGTCATTCTTCTAAGCCACAGAATAAGTAGAACAGAATGCGTTCCAAGCCAAGAGTGTTACTTGAACAGTTTAATCACTGCAGTGAATTTTGAAACCATTTGCTAATCTTTTGAAACGTACAAGGGACTCAATCTGAACTTCAAAAGCAAGAAATTTCTATGTAGCTAATTACTTTTCATAAAGACATGCTGAAGTTTCAATGGCAATGTGTTATTTCCAAATTATTTGGGAAACTGATTAGTCTCGCAAGAATTCTCTAAGACGAATTCACTTCTACTAGTATATACTCCCCACCAACCTTTCCTACCTCATCAAGCACTTTACCTATTACTTCTTCTGAATTAAGCTTTTAAGTAGCTTAATTTTAAGTAATTTTAAGTAATCTCATGCATTGGTGTTCTTGATTACATTTGATAAATCCTTACTAGCTCTAAAGTATAAATACTAAAAAAAATAAAAAAAAAACATTACCAGTATAGAAATTTAAGACTTAAATTCATTATAGTGAAACAAGTTTTGTCTAGAGTAGAAATTAATACTATCAAGAATAGCAAGATGATCACATTTCCTTAGAAAACAAAATCCAAATATACTTAAAAAAATGCTAAGGAGTATGTTTTTAAAAGAAATGAATAGATGTGATAGCGAATAAACAGATTATGTACCATTTTTTGAAATAGCAGAATACTTAAGACTAACACAGAAAAGCAAGCCCATTAAATTTTCTTTTCTTTATTTATATAACAGCAATATGGACTAGGTGAAATGATAGGACTTGTGTTATACTGGGGCTTTTTTTTTCCTTGAGAAAAAGTCCCTTGTGTTTACAAACACTGAAATAAAAGACAAATTGTTCCTTCCCAAAGGTACCTACACCACGTTCCTTATAAAACCCAAAGGATCAACTAGCCTTCTTTTAGAAGGTGGATAAATAACTTTAAGGGATAATAAACAATGAGAAATATTACCAAAAAGTATTTTTAAAAAGGAGCATATGTCATTTCTTTGAAGCATATTAAATGTTATTAGTGTTATCACAATTTGAAGAATCATTACTTACTTCCTATTATGGATTGAGATGACCAGACCAAGTATGAAAAATTGGTATATTCTATTTACATCTAAAGTAATTTGTATTCAAGAATTAAATACTTTGGGGGGGGGGGGGAGAACAAGGCCAGGGTTATTCTTCTATGTAGGAAATAACAACAAAAAAAACCCACAGAAGCATAATACCTATATTTTCTCTGGAGACATGCTTCTTCAATAACCTGTTTCCCCCTCAGATTTATTGAATAGATGCATATTATTGCTTTGCACTTACTGTTCTTTCGCCAGTTAGCTTCAATCCTTAGGTCTACTTAATCAAAGGTATAATAGCCAGCATTTGAATTATTTACCACATGTATCATAAAGAATGAATCTCCAGAAAGCGCACATAAAATCAAGTAAAAAACAAGCATTTCTCCATCAAAATTTTTTAAATAACCAGTTTCTAAAGTCATCCTTATTAAAATGTTGAAATCAGAAAATTATTTTTCCATCTCTACACCTGTTTTAGATTTTTTTGTAGGACACAGTGAAGTTTACTTCACTCTTCTTCCAAATTCACTGTAAAGAAAATCACCTACAAGTAATTGAAGAATATAAAAGAGGATTTTTTTAAAGATACCAGGTCACTAAATAAATGTGCTGAAAACAAAATTCAGGGTTTTTCTTCTTGAAATTGGACCACACAAGTGTTCCTACAGAATGAGAGTTCCAGTGTCCAAATGATGCAATTTTTAAGAAAATGAAAAGAATACACTTGAACATATTAGAAAATTATTGGTAATTCAAAACGCATTTCTTTTCCTCTTATATTACTGCAAACATCTTTAATTTCTAAAATGAGAAATAAAATGTTAATATACTTTCATTTACATATTAAGTTTTCAGTATGCTGGGCAGTTATAATTTCTGGGTGAGGTGTTTTAAACTTAAATTTCACCATATTTTCATATACTAAGCTACTTTCCTTCAATAATGTCCTGCTTTAAAATATGACAACAGACCTTAAAGCTCAAACCACTGTGAGCTGTACCACTAGGGAAGAACCCACAACACCTATGACAGACAGCAAGCACACTGCTGCTTATCCAGTGGATATTCACTGAAAGGGTGATCTGCTAAAGGCTATTTGATAAAATATATGTAAAGCCAGCTACCTACAACCCCCCCCCCTTACATATGAAGGGGAAAAAAACAACACTTAAGACTCACCAGGACTGAAATTCTTTCAGCTAAGCGGAATAAATCCAGTCACATTTAAGTAAAATACAAAGTACTATGTTTTCTCCAATTCATGGGAAATTAAAATGCAACTCTTTAACCACAAAGAGCAAAGAAATGGAAATAATCTAAGACTAAATTTAGTTTTAAAACAGAAATATTAAGTGTTTTCAAAAGAATATTGGCAGCAAACACTCCTGCTACAGCAAACTCTCCTCCTCCTTTAACAGCATAAACATAAAGCCCGTTTCCCTAAGGCGAGCAGAAGGAGCACCCCAAGAGCCGCTCCAGACGACAGTTCACCTTTATGTCCCCCCACCTCAACAGGTACATGGAAAGGCCTCCAAGTAAGTACTTCCATAACGTAACCATGTTTCTGTAGCCCAAGGTTTAAAAAGGGGACCTGGTTTTGATGAAAATACTCACCATTGATTTCATTTAGCAAGTCAGACCGACAAAAACTGGGGGCCGGGGGTAGGAAGAATGACCTACTTCCTGAATCTGTTTCTGGGTGCCCCTGAGACCGTGTAAACGGCAATTCCCACAAGAGAAATAAATGCCCCACTGATCACTGCGAGTGGCTCTACGCAAACGAAAATCTAAATATATCCCCTCTTGAACTGAAAGGTACCTAACAAAATTCTCCCGAGGGTAAGAAAAAAAGTTTTTTTTAAAAAAAAAAACAAAAACCCTGAATGTTTATAGTTTAAATCGGAAGCAAAAATTTAAACCCCCAGGTCCTATACTAAATTCAAACTACCAGACCCGGTTTGGGATGAGCGGGGCGGCGGGGGAGGAGGAGGGCGG
>NW_005871111.1:5285830-5328436 GCF_000147115.1 Myotis lucifugus | reverse complement strand
CCCCGCGAGGGCGACGAAGCCACCCGTCTCGGCCCGGCCCACAGTGTGACTCCGGCCTGGAGGAGACTAGCAACTACAGAAGTCAGGACGGGTGCAAAGCGCGCCTGGCATCCACGCCGCAGGGAAAGGTCCGTTAGATTTTACACGCAGCCCTGTTTTTGAGGTGCATTCGCTGGAAAACGGGTGCTGCTGTGATGCGACAGCCGCAAGGAGTGCGCTTTAACGCAGTTATCCCTTGACAAATAGAGTCCTCTCTCGGTTGATTCGCAACGGGCAACGTAAAATTCAGCATCTCGCAATTTTAGCGGTATGGGCAGAGATTAAGAGAAGGGACCGGGTGAGTCTGCCATCTTCCTATCTCCTTTGCTTTGCACATACCTGCTGCGATGCCTGTAACACTGTAAGTGTGCAACCAGTGAATTTTGCACTAGAGAAAAAAAATTTTTAAACGTGAAATATTGAAAAGCTGCTCTTTGATGGACATAATCCCTGACTGAACTGCATGGAGGGAGAACTTGCTTATTTGCAATGCCCCAAATGCCTGCAATTTAAAAAGTTTATTATGATGTGTTGTCCTAGAACTAACTGCCCTGGGCCTTAATGCCAACTCTGATGGCCAGAGCCAAAAGATTGCAAAATACAAACATGTTTCACTTCCATTATTTAGGCACATATTAGCTAATGCAAAGGTGACATTAAAAAGTACATTAACATATTTTACTAAGCCAGGAGTTTAACAGTCTTATTTCAAAAAAGACAGTTTCCCGCCCTCCCCCAAATGTACAAGGGTTCCTTTCAATGCAATTTTTAAAATGGCTACCAAAATCAACCAGTTAAATATGAAAACTACTCATTCCCTCCAAATAATGTAATGCCAGTGTTACAATATATTGCAAAAAGTTGCACATAGAAAAATTTAATACTTAACTTACAATGCAATATGGGGGAGGCTGTTTTCTTAAGGTATTTGTATTCCCTTAAAATTCTAGACTCTGTAAGCAGTTTCCTATTTCTAAAGAGCCAACATTAACTTGAAATTCTTATGTCCAATAATAATTTGTGCATTTACAGGCATATGAAGTAGCTGCTAAGTGAAAGGACATTACCTGGTAATTTGACAGGAAAAGAGTCCATAGACAGTCTGTAAACCAATTAAACATAAACATCTGATGCACATTTTCTACTGAAAGAAAAGCAAGGGAAAGAAGAGAAAGGAAAACTTTAAGGTTCCCAAATCTACAAACAATTTTTACCATTAACTGTATTGTACAGTATTTTCATTGTATTTTTTAGAATACTTATATAAAAGTGTTTTTCAGGATTCCTTGGGGGAGGGAATATGTTAGCATAGATATATAGTTTCTAAGTTACCTACCCTGTGAATTACCTTAATCCTAGGACTCAAAATAAAAATAGCTTTTTAAAGTCAGTTCATAGTCACATCATTTTCACTTTGAGATGTTTGATGGAAACAGCTAAAGGCAAAGAACAGTGGATATGCATAGACTTTAGGTGGGTAAAGACAAAAAATAATGAGGGGCCTTGAGGTAGAAACTCAGGCTTTATAATATCATGATGATAAAGGAGGATTTTCCATTTAAATGTGAAAGCTAATATATGAAATTTATGTAGCTGGTTACCAAAAGAATTTTAAAGCATTGTCAAAAATGCAAGGTACAGGAATAATTTGCTTGCCTAAGGCCCATTTAAACTTTGATTCTTCAGTTAAACCTCAACAAAATCCCAACTGATAAAAAGCTAGGGATCACAGCCCCTTAAGCTACTTAATGAATTCTGAAGTTGTCAGGAAAATCGAGGTCTGAGAAATACTTGAATGGGTATCTATCTACTGACAAAGTGACCTTTACGTTTATTAATACTATGTATTACTTTTACTAATTTTAAGTGGCATTATGGTATAGAGGAAAAACATTCCCTCTACATTTTTCTTCTTCCCATCTTTATAAAGGTGGGTTTCAGTGATCTTTTTTTAGGTTCAGAGATTCCAAAAGAGAAATAGCTCCAGTATTTTAAGTCATCAGTAATATGTGACTTCTATATTCAATACAGTCTACTTCCATTTTATTCTAGTGATATATCTTTACAAATTTTAGGAGCCACCTTAAGGAAAGTCTTTTTCAAAACTCTTCCTACCTCTCCAATATCAAATATGTAAAAATTAAGTATTTGTTAGCCATAGAATCTGTGTTGGATGGGACCTAGGAGGTCCTTTGGTATATTTCTCCCCTATCTAGGTAGGAATCCCTTACTATGTTTCCCCACTCATTACCAGACTTGTCTGCCTACACCTCCAATGACTCACTGTGTCATGAAGAAGCTGCTCTTTTAAAAAATAAAACTCTAATTTTTGGAACATTCTTTTTATTAATCCAGTATCTACCTCCTTGTTACTTCCATCCGTTACTCTGAGTTCTTCAGCACTTTGGATTAATACAACAGATGTCTTCTTTGTATTCAAATGCAAACAGTCAATATTTATACTTGGGTTAACAAAAAATAAATGCTGAAAGTCTACTGATACTAGAAGAGCTGAAAACAGGACATGACAGTTAAAGGCATGAGAAAACTCACCAATATCTATGAGTTGCGTAAAAATATTATGGTTTACAGTATTTATTAATGTGATATTCAAAATGGTCGTTCTGTTAATTGAAGTATTATGTTTAAAATTAAACTAAAAAGTGTGGTTAATTCCAATTTTATGTGAGGTTTGTGGCTAATGTCCCAAAACAAACAAAAACTTCACTATACAAAGCCTGAATAAATGCCTCTTTAGCTCCCATTCCCCACCTAAAGGATTCCTATTTTCAGGGAAACTAACATTAACTTTTACTACATTAAGCTGTTCAAAACTGCTATTATATTGGAAAATTATTTTAAAGCAATTTACTGAATGCTCCATTAAAAAGTTATTAAACAATTTTATAGAAGCTATAATACACATACACAAGAACCACTCAGAGTTATTTTGTTAACAAAAGCATTTTACGGTCACAATTTTACTTCACCCAATACCCTAAAATAACCAATAAGTAAACTTCTTTGGCAGTTTACATATCCTAAGAAATACAACCTTTTATTCAATACTGATACCTGATTCAAATATAAGTAATATATACCCATATGTATAAACTGTTATACAATTCAAAAGGTACCTCTCAAAATGCACCAAAAAAATTTTGTAACAACTTAGACCCTGGGGCTGTTTGAGTAAAACAGATTAATGCAACATATTCAAGACCCTAAAAACAAATTCTATATCTAATAATTTTCAGAGTCCCTGAGTGCCTTTGAGATTTTGTAATTATTTCCTAAATTTTTTGTTTAAAAGTGACAGCCTACACATTATGTGCAGGTAAAAAATTTATGGATAATCACTAATTTGGTTGAAGATACCTTAAAAAAAATCACCTATTTTTAAAAACGACGTTTTCGATAAAGGCTGAGAGTTTACCTTTACTTTGTTTAGTAGGCAAGATGCAGGTTACAAAGCAGTAATGCATTACATTTGGAAGCCCCTCATCTATTCGACAATCAGCATCAGCATCCGGATGTTAGTTTGATTTTTATTGTTAACGCCAGCCCAAGACACACCTTTTGGTTCTTCAAGGAACAGTTTAGGCTTTTCTTCTCATAATGTTTACATAAAAGAGTTTTACCCAGTGGCCCTATTGTATCAGACTATCACCAACTGATATTTTTATAGCTCTTAAACTGTTGACATGTTATTTTTATTTCACCCAAACTCGAAATTTTTGGCCCATCAGCAGTTCTCAACACGGGAACATATAAGAACAATATACTGACAGTACTTGAGGGAGTTTGGATTTTCCCTCCCTTAATCTCCAAGTGTGCCCCTGCCTACCAGCATCACATCCGTCTTGTCTGCATTGAACCTCAACCAGTTGGTTCTTAACCACGTCCGTAACTCAGCCAGGCACTGGGAGAATCGAGCCACCACACCATCTGGATCAAAGGAAAGAGAGCCTCAGTCGTAACCTGACCAGAGACCATGATACCACAAGCTCACCATTCACCCTGTCTCTAATTTTTAAAAGAGATGTCCAGGAATTGGGAGAAGGATCCCACGACCATTTTTGAGAACATGAGCGAATCTTGAGTCATACAATTTGTAACCAACGTTAAAAGAATAAAAGCGACTCAATTACATAGATCAACTCATTCCACCCATGAATGAAGAAAGAAGGTTCAGTCAACTCCAGATCACCTCGGCTGAGCGGCCCCAGGAGACCGGCCAGTCCTAAGTTTTTCTGCAAAATTAAGAATTTTAGCGTTGGCGAAAGCTTTAGGGATAACTGGGGCCCAGGAAGGGGTAGTGACTCGCTCAAGGTCACCCAGCAAGCGAGGACCAGAGAGAAGCTACAGGCCAGAGATCTTTCCATGAAAAGCTGGGAGAACAAGGCCGAAGGAGGGGGAGGCATCTGTCCCCAGGAATCCGTCCAGCGGCTGGGAGCGCCTCGGTCCCTCCCAATAGTGCCCTCTTGGAGTCTCTCTTCCCTCCCTCACTCCCTCTAGAAACAGATGGTTTGCCCAGGACCCTGCTCACCACCAGGGCTGCAGGGCGAGCAGGAGCCTCCCCCGGGCTGGAACCGAACCCCAAGATGCTGGGGAAAAGAGGCGGAGCCACAGAGGGGAGGGCAGCTTAGCCCCACCCCGACCTGGACCCGAAGGCCGACAGGAGAAAGGGGCGGAGGCGACCAGGGTCAGACACACTCACGCCGCTGCGGATTCCCAGCCAGCCAGCCGCGGGCACTGCCAAAGCGAAAGACCGGGCTGGGAGGGGGGCGGGGGGCGGAGGGGAGCTGCGCATGCGCCTCGGCGGCTCGAGCCCCTGCGGGAGGGAAGCGGGCGGCAGCCCCTCCCCGGAAGTTCAGGGTCTTCCGGGCGGTACTCTGCGGTGGGGGAGGGGAAGGGGAGAAAGGGGACAGAGGACACCTCGGGAGCCCCTCGTCCCAAAAAGGAGCAGGAGAGGGGAGGTGGTTTATGGAGGCTGCACTTACAGCCGCTGCCGCCGCCACCGCCGCCACCTTCGCTGCAGCCGCCACCGCCTGGAGAAGCCCCATCCATCCGCCTGCAGCCGGGGAGACTCCGAGCCTGGGAGGGGCCTGGGGCCGGGGCCGCCCGCCTCCTTCTTCTAGTCGTCTCCCCGAGCTTCCTCCTGCTCCACCAACCCTCTGCCCTCCCCTCCGCCTCCGCCCTCCTCCTCGGCCTCCAGCCGCCAGCCAACCGCGCGGCCGCTTGTTGAGCCCGGGCTCCACCGTCTCCATGACGCCCGGCAAACATTCCGGTGCTTCAGCCCTCGCCGCTAACGCCCGGGGTTGGGGTGCAGGGGCTCCCGGAGCCGGCGGGGAAAGGGGTGGTCAGCCACTCCCCAGCCCGTCGCCACCATGCTCAGCGTTCCGACAGACAACTACAAGAAGCCGAGCAGCACATCGTAAGTTCCGGCGAGGAAACCTTAGTCCGGCCCTCCGGTTCGCGGAGGGAAGAAACCTCTAGCAGCAGCTGGGTTCAGTCAACAGCATCGGAAGCCTCCAGGCGGCCGTGTCCCTCCTTCCTGGGCCCAGCACCTGCAGCCTTTACCAGACCCCCGCCGGCCGTGCTCGCCCCATGAGAAAAGGCCGGGTTGGTGGAGAGCCATCCTGCTAGCACTCCTCCGTTTTTTTCCGCCCTGCCGTCTCAAGCTAGTTGCCCACGAGCTGTGCCTTCGGTTTTTTCCTACCCCCTCCTCATACCCTCCTGCCCTAAGCTCATTCCTGCTTACAGCATCCTAGCGGTCCTGCAACCGGTGAATGACAGGCCGGAGAAAGCGCACAGCTCCGAGGGCTCCCTCCGCGCTGCCCAGCGGTGCCGCTCAAGTTCCCGGATTAGCTCCCTCTCCCATACTTCCAGGCCCCTTTTCTTCTCTCTTCCCAAATTTTGAACATCTCTCCAGTCTCCTCCAGCCCAGCTCATTTTCCTTTAGCAGAACTTGTTGAATTTTTTTTTTTTTTGAAAGAACCTCCCGTTCTCTCTTGAATATGATACCCAAGATGTTGGCCCATTCTACCGCCCCAGCAGAATAGCTTTCGTAAAGGTCCACAGCAGTAGCTGCTGCCCGGCAATATTCAGTGGCTGTGTCTGTTTCATTCTCAACTCACGCAGCAGCAGCTTGGATCTGGTTTGTCACTTCTCGGGGTTTCTAGGACAACACCACTCTTCCCTTGTTCTCCCCTTGGTTTATGAATTCTTTTCTCTAAATACTTGGCTGTTACTTCTTCATTTCTCCCGTGTCTAAATATCGGAGTGTTTTTTTCATTATCATGCCTTTAAAAATCACCTATACACTGGTGATTCACAAGTTTATATCGCTAGCCAACACCTCTCCCAAGAAAACAGACTTTCAAAAAAGCAAATATTTGCCCTTAGAAGTTAATAAGACATCTCAAAATTTATATCCAAAACTTAATTTTCTAACCAACTCTGTAATAAAATGGCAACTTCTCTTTCAGTTCGTTAAAGCCTTGGAGTTACCCTCGACTTCTCTAACATCCACTCCATCAGCAGCTTCTACCATTTCTACCTGAAAAATGAATCCAGGCTTACCACTCCGATGTAAGCCACTGTAACACTGCAGTAACCACATAAATGGTCTTGCCGACGCCCACATTACAGTAATAACTGGCTCTTTTCAAAACCATCTTCTGGCTCCCATTGCTCAGAGTGGAAACACTACTTACAGTATCTCATCTTGGACTCTTCCTCTTGATTAATTACACTCACTGTTGTTCCACAGTAATATCAGGCACATTATTTCCCCAATTCAGAATGTATACATTTGCTGTCTTTTGGAATATTGTACCCCTAGATAACCTCATGATTCATTTTCTTTACATGTCACCTTATCAAAGAATTCGCTAATGTGTGTGTGTGTGTATATAATACTTCCTCCTCCTCATTGCTTTATTTTTCTCCATAAAACAAGTAAACCTATTTGGTATTTGGTATACTTGTTTGTTAATCTGCCTTCACCCAAGCTATGGTACTCCATGGGAGCAGAGACTTTTTTGTTTTGTTCACTGCTATTGCCTAGAATAAAGAAGGTGCTCAATAAATATTTGATGACTGAACGAATGAATCAGTTTGTACTTTAGTGACTGGTTACTCGTCTGGTTTTTGTTTTTACTTGAAGGTATGGAAATCTCAAGGTAAAATTGAGTAGAGTTCATGTAATTTTTAAAGTCATACAACTCTCATAGTAGCTGAGATAGTTAGAAAAATTCCCTTGGGAATTTCTTAAATAATGACAAATTCACAGAAGATTACCTGTTAAGGAAAGCATTAGGTGGGAGTTGGGAAATAGTATAACCTTAACTTTTTGAGTTAGCCATGTTGTATAATTAAAATAAAATTTGACAGACACTAAAGTTTACAATGGTTTGACCTAACACATATGTTATTTCTCATCTTTCTTTTAGGATTTAATCCTGATCTTGGGAAGGATCACATGAAACATTAATTTTTCACTTTCACTTTTTCACTCCAAATTTTCTTATTTTGGGTCTTTCCTATTTGGCTTAACAATATTGGACAATCTCTTTTAAAAACTACCAGTAATTAATTGTTCAATGCTTTTATCCCATTTCTCTGCTCAGTTTCTCTATTCTACTAACTTCTTGGTTTATTCATTTCCTTTGATTTTTTAGAATTTTCATCTGTTGAGCATGTTATCCAGTTTTTCCATTAGAATCTTAAACTCAATCCCTGGTGGAGGGCATGCAGGAGGCAGCCTATCGATGTTTAACGCTCACATCAGTGTTTCTCTCTCCTTCCTCTCTGAAATCAATAAAAATATTCTTAAAACATTAAGTCCCTGCTTTAGCAAACTTAACACTTGGAGTGGGGGAAACGAGTTAAGTCGGCTCGCGTGAATTACGCGTACTCCGCGGGAGCCGTCTTTAACTCGGTTCATATAGATTTGCGGTGGAGTGCGGGAAACGTGTAAACTCGGGCCGATTGTAACTGCGTATTACCAAATATTTGTTTGTAATCCACCCTTTTGGTGGATGGAACAAAACCAAAAGACAGAGCCATCTTATATTTTGGCGGGAAATTCACCCCACACCGGAGTGTTAAGAGTGTAGAGCTACCTGGCCTCTGGTATCATGACTATTCTTTAGACAGTGATTTTCAGATTGGTTATCTCCTCCTGAAATCATCTTATTGCCCACTAATTTGCCTCTTGAGAACATTTGTTTTCTAACATAATTACACATGTATTATAAATTTCTAATATAATTGAAAGGAATTTCAATTTCTTTTAAAAAGTAGTCTGTACTTTCTCTGATTTCTCAATGTAGTAGGCAGAATGCTATTTGCTGGGGCTATAAATGGTGGACATGATAAACATGGTTTCTGTGCAGTAGGAGAAGAGAAGGTAGAACTGGATTGTAGTGAATTATGAAGCAAATAAGAGGAGTAAGGAAGTAGCCAGTATAACTGTCTAATGTTTTAAAAAGTTAGACTATGAAAGAAGGAGAAATGTAGTAATGGATAGAGGAAGACTTTGCTAAAGGAAAGATTTTTAAGTTTAGGGGATGACTGAAGCATAATTATATGCTAGGGGGAAAAGATATGAAATAAAATGTAGGAGACAGGGAATTATTGATGGAGAAGTATCCCTGAGAAAGTAGTAAGAGACAAGTTTCAAAGCCTAGGTAGAAAGATAGCCTGAGATAAGAATGGCAACTGTTTTACTGAAAGAGGAAGAAATTTGAGTTTAGGTTTATATGAGTTTGTAGGATGAGGAAGAAGATTATAATGAAGGTGGAAACATAATTTAAGGAGGTTTTACTTGATTATTTTTATTTTCTTAGAGATGTTGAAGGTAAAGTCCTTTAGAGACTGAAGGGGGGAGGACAGGTAGAATACTTAAAAAAGATATAGCATGAATGGAATTCACTTAGTCATTTATTTTTTAAAAATGCTTATTTTGTGCCCACAACATACTGGGCACTGTCTTTCTTATTAGGGATATAGCAATGAACAAGACAAAAGTTTTTGCCCTAAACATGCTTATATTTTAGTAGAGGAATGGACAACAACAAAGTGTGAAGTAGTAATAAATGTACTAATGTCTTTAAAAATATTTTATTGTACTCTGATCATTTATGATTTGAAAGTAAAGCAATCATTAAAAACATTTTCTTTTGCCAGGACAGGAGTGGCTCAGTGCTTGAGCATCAACCTATGAACCAGGAGGTCATGGTTCAATGCCCGGTCAGGGCACATGCCCAGATTGCAGGCTCTATCCCCAGTGTGGGTTGTGCCAGAGGCAGCCAATCAATGATTCTTTCTCATCATTGATGTTTCTATTTCTCTCCCTCTCTGAAATCAATAAAAATATATTTTTTAAAAAAGTTTTCTTGAACATCTACTCCCTTTTTAAAATCTAAGGGCAGATTGTCCTTATTTTATAGAAATCCAAAGTATAATCAGAGTACTAGAATGAATGATAAGGTAGGTTTTTGTCTTAGGGAACTTACAGAGTAGATCCAAAAGTAAAATCATATTTTTTCTCCAGGATATAAACATTTTGATGATAACTTCTCTTCTTATTAAAATTATTATGTAATTGTTCAGGCAGGTTTATACTTATGCTTTAATCTGCCTATGTTACTGCACTCTACACTCATTTGTGCTTACTACATGTCAGACACTTCCTAACTATAACATAAATTATTTTAATCCTCAAATAACCTATGAATTAGAAACTATTATTATCCCCATTATACAGATAAGGGAACAGACCCAGAGAAATCAGTGTGGACTTTGGATATGACTACCTGGGTTTAAATTTCAACTCTACTAGAAATGTTTCCCTCTAAAGTTTCCATATAAATAACTAGTATAAATAATAGTAATAGTAACCTCATAGAGTTGTGTGGAAAATTTGACATAATGCATATAAACATTCTAGATCTATTCTTACACATAATGAGCTTTTAAGTAGTAGTAGTAGTATTTCTCATTTATATGTTTAGATTGTTTTCATGTTTCTAATTAAAGTCTCTTTTTAGTGTTGGTTAGTTTTTCTTCAGTTGTGGATCCTCTGTATTATTTTCTTTTCTTGGTATAGGAACTTAGGCAGTCCGAAAAAGAAGTCTGTTACTGGCCTTTTTAGTCCAGTAAAAGGAGCTCAAACAAAAGCACATCTTGGTATGACCCCAAGCAGAATGGGTTCATCAAAAATCATGGCGGCATTACCAGAGATAAAAACAGATAAAATGACTACCACAAAGGCAGCCATACAGGTAATATTCTCTCTCTCTTTTTTTTCAATATATTTTTATTGTTTTCAGAGAAGAAGGGAGAGGGAGAGAAAGAGAGAAACATTAATGATGAGAGAATCATTGATCGGCAGCCTCCTGCATGCTCCCTACTGGTGATTGAGCCCGAAACCCAGGCATGTGCCCTTGACCGGAATCAAACTCGGGACTCTTCACTCCACAGACTGACACTCTATCCACTGAGTGAAACCAGCTAGGGCAGTAATATTCTTTAGAATTCTAAGTTTATTTGAAAAAGACACCTTGAAGAACTTGATGACATGTTAAAGGTAGAAAATATGCTGCTTTGAAATAATCACCCCTAATATTGATATATTGATTTAATTAGTCTTTACCACATAACATATTTTACAGTATAATATTGGCAGTTACCCCCTATAATTCATTATTGGTAATAATAGAGTAGAATGAGAAAAATCTACTCGTGACCTTAAGAATTAGTTGGTTTGATAGTAATTGTGACTAATCAAGCTATAATACAGATAGTACAACTGCTATCCCCTCTTTGCAGTGTACTCTAGAAAATTTAATTAAATGAATTGTCATAAAATAGGTTATTCTATCTCATTAGAGGACTTATTAAGAATTGCTTTTTAAGAAGTAACACCAATCCTCCTCAGACTGTTCCAAAAAATTCAAGAGGAAGGCACACTTCCAAGCTCTTTCTATGAAGCCAGCATTACTCTAATCCCAAAACCAGATAAAGACACTACAAAGAAAGAGAATTACAGATTACAGGCCAATATCCCTGATGAACATAGATGCTAAAATCCTCAACAAAATATTAGCAAATCACATCCAGCGATACATTAAAAAGATCATATACCATGACTAAGTGGTATTTGTTCTGGGGATGCAAGGCTGATACATCACATAACTTGAAAGACAAAAAACACATGATCATATCAATTGATGCACAAAAGCATTTGACAAAATCCAACACCTTTTTTTGATAAAAACTTTCAGCAAAGTGGGAATAAACGGATCATACCTGAATGTAATAAAGGCCATATATGACAAACCTACAGCCAACATCATCCTCAATGGGCAAAAACTAAAACCATTTCCCCTAAGAACAGGAGCAAAACAGGGATGCCCACTTTCACCACTCCTGTTTGACGTAGTATTGGAAGTGCTAGCCATAATGATCAGACAAGAAAAATTGTATCCAAATTGGAAAAGAAGAAGTAAAACTGTCATTATTTGCAGATGACATGATATTGTACACAGAAAACCCTAAAAACTCCATTGAAAAACTACTAGATTTATTAAATGAATTTGCAATATATCAGGATGCAAAATTAACACCCAGAAATCTACAGCATTTTTTATACCAATAATGAACTCACAGAAAGAGAAACTAGAAAGACAATCCCAATTTTTTGCAACAAAAAAATTAAGATACCTAGGAATAGACTTAACTAAGAAGGTAAAGGACATGTACTCAGAAAACTACAGGACATTGAAAAAAGAGAGGAAAATATAAACAAGTGGAAGAATATACCCTGTTCATGGATTGGTAGAATTAACATCATTAAAATGACCATTCTAGACAAAGCAATCTATAGATTCAATGCAATCCCCATTAAAATACAGCATATTTCACAGACCTAGAACAAACTTTCCAAAAATTATATGGAATAATAATAAAAAAAACGAATAGCTGCAACAATCTTGAGAAAGAAGAACAAAGTTGGAGGGATCACAATACCAGATATCAAGCTATATTACAAAGCTACTGTTCTCAAAACTGCCTGTCACTGGCACAAGAACAGACATATAGACCAATGGAACAGAAGAGATAACCCAGAAATCAACCCAAGCCATTATGCTCAATTGATATTTGACAAAGAAGGTCAGAGCATACAATGGAGTTGAGATAGTCTATTCAATAAATGATGTTGGGAAAATTGAACAGATACATGCAAAAAAGGAAACTAGATCACCAACTATACCATACACAAAAATAAACTCAAAATGGATCAAAGACTTAAGTGTAAGATGGGAAACCATAAAAATCTTAGAAGAAACCATAGGCAGCAAAATATCAGATATATCTCACAGCAATATCTTTACCAATACATCTCCTGGAACAATGGAAACTAAGGAAAAAATAAACAAATGGGACTACATCAAAATTAAAAGCTTCTGCACAGCAAAAGAAACTCAACAAAATAAGAGAGCCCACTGCATGGGAGCTCATATTTATTTGCCAATGTTACATTTAATAAGGGTTTAATCTCCAAAACTTAATAGGAAACTCATACAACTTAATGAAGATAACCCAATCAAAATATGGGCAAAGGACCTAGACACTTTTTAAAAGTGGACATACAGAACCCAAAAGACATATGAAAAAATGTTCAAAGTCACTAATCATCTGAGAGATGCAAATCAAAATGACAATGAGGTACCATCTCACACCTGTCAGAATGGCTATCATCAACAAATCAACAAACTACAAGTGCTGGCGAGGATGTGGAGAAAAAGGAACCCCCATGCACTGCTGGTGGTGCAGCTACTTTGGGAAACAGTGTGGAGTTTCCTCAAAAAATTAAAAATGGAACTCCCATTTGACCCAGTGATCCCACTTCTAGGAATATATCCCAAGAAATCAGAAACACCAATCAGAAAGGACATACACACCCCTATGTCCATAGCAACACAATTTACAATAGCTAAGATTTAGAAACAGCCTAATAGCCCATCAGCAGATGAGTGGATTAAAAAAGAGTGATGGAAAGAAATATATATGATATACTAATAATCCAACAGACTACAATCATCTGTAAATGAGCAAACTAATGCGCATACAACAACATAGAGAAATAGAAAAACATATTGTCAAACAAAAATGATAAAATATGTCATAATACACTGAGTGGCCAGATTATTATGACATTTGTAGGCAAATTAGCCGTTGACTGCATCGTATGGCATATGGAAGCCGAAGGCCTGTTTGAACACCTTTGCTGTCTGCAGTTACCAAGATAAAATGTCTCCAATTCACACAGGAACACAAGGATTGGACAGTCGAGCATTGGAAAAAAGTCATGTGGTCTGATGAATCACGTTTCCAGTTGCATCATGCAGATGGCAGAGTGAGAATTTGGCAGAAACAGCATGAAAGCATGAAACAGCTTGAAAGCATGCACCCCACATGCATGAGTACAACCCTTCAAGCTGGTGGGGACAGTGTTATGGTTTGGGGCATGTTTTCCTGGCATGATTTGGGCCCTTTAATTCATGTGGAACAACGTCTGAATAGCACAACATATTATTGCTGATCAAGTTCATCCTATCATGTTGATGGCATATCCCAATGGAGATGGCTTCTTCCAATAAGACAATGCGCCATGCCATGGTGCTCATATTGTGCAGGAGTGGTTTCAAGAACACGAGGGAGACTTTACCTTGCTTAAGTGGCCCCCACAATCACCAGATCTCAATCCAACTGAGCATTTGTGGGACGAAGTTAAAAGAGCCATCCGGCAGCTGGTTCCACAACCATCAAATCTCACAGAACTGGACAGTGCTATTCATCAGGCATGGTGTCAGATTCCTCACATCACCTTTCAACATCTCGTGGAGTCAATGCCAAGAAGAATCGCCGCAGTATTGAATGCAAAAGGTGGCCCAACAAAGTATTGATGGGGTGGTCTAATAATCTGGCCACTCAGAGTATATAACTATATACATTTTAAAAACAGGCAAAACTAAATTACATTGACTTTCATACATTGTTGGTGGGAACCACTTGCAAAAACTTTAGCAGTATCTATTAAAGATGATTCATTACACAGAAATTCCACTCTTTGGTACATATCCAACATAAATGCATACAGCATATTTGGTAACACACATACAACAGTATTCATAGCAGCACCATTTGTAAGAGCCAAAAAAAAAAAAAAGAAAGAAAAAAGAAAAACTACAGAAATGTCCATAAACAATAGAATAGATAAATAAAATTCTGGCTATTCACAAAATGAAATAGTGTACAATAATGAAAATGAACCATCTACTAGATAATATGAATGAATCTCACGAATATAATAATGAACAAAAGAAACCAGTTCCAAAGAGTATATACTATATGCTTCCATCTAAATAAAGTTTAAGAACAAGCAAAACTACTCCATGTTATTAGAATAATTGTTACTTTTGGTGGGAAACAGTGTCTCTTATGAAAGGAACTTCTGGGATTCTGGTAATTTCCTGTTTCTAAATTTGAATTCTGGGTCCATGGGTGTGTTCAGTTGTTAAGAATTTATTAAGCCACAAAAATATAATATGCAAAAATAATCTGGATGAATAATAATTTTTTTATCTTTCTGAATTTTCTCAAATTAGCATATATTACTTATACATAGGTAAAACATAAGACTTAAAAATGTATGTCTACTTTAGAAACTTTTAAGCATAAGATCTTTTATCATTTAATTTTTCATGTTTATTCTAACCCAGAAACATTATACTTATCTCTTTTTTTCCTATTACTTTTATTCCTATTTTCTAGGACTTATTATTTAGGAAACTTATCTTTTTTACTTATTTCATATTACCATTTTCTACAGGTGTTTGATGTAAATGGAGCTGATGTTACTCCTCGACCTCTTTACCGTCCAGATCCACATACTGGTACACCAAAGCCAAATAAACTGTTGACATCACGAGAAGGATCATTCTCATCAGAATTTGTACCTTCCCACAGCCTTTATCAAAATACACTAAATCCTAGTATGTTAGGGCAGTTTTCAAGGTAGAGTATACTGTTCTATACTTTTAAAAAATATTATATACATTGTCTTTTCATTTAAGTTGCATATATGTAACTTTGATGTCCATTGTCTCCAGTCTCCCAGCTCCACTCTGTCATCCTAATGTGCCATCTCTATGCTCTTCTCATAATTAGGTCTAATTAGATGTAGAGCTTTGCACGTCTTAAGTTCTCGTACACTCACACCAAAACATTAGTGAAAAAAATATATAAATTTTACTCAATATTTCCTGAAAAAACAAAAGAGGGGGCTAGTATTACATACCCACAGACATATTTCTTCAGTTTCTTTTAGGCTACAATTTATGGGAAAGAGTGGCTTTTGCTCCCCTCCCTCACATCTATTCCCCCATGCAAATCCCTGTTCTCCTAGGGTTTGATTTCTCTCTCATTTTATAATTTTCTTCCTTGTAAATGAAATGTTATGCTTTTTTTTATGTAGATACTAGTACACTTGAAATTTCGTGAATGCTTATAGTAGAAAAGTTCAGATCTTTGCACTAATGAAACAGCGCATCCTAAAACAATGTAAAGATTAAAGGGAAATATGAGTGTGTAATTTTCAATCTGACAAATTAAAAGTTCCAGATGTTAACTAAGCATGAGATTTGGAGGGTGGGGGGAGTGCTCAGCAAAACAATGGTTATTCCAGTAAATTTGATCCACCCATTTGGAGTGCAGTTGGGATTATAGACAGAAAGGGGGGGGGGCAATTAATATCTTGGAGTAATTTTAAGTCCATATATTTAAGGAAGTTATTTTGGGATTCTTTCATATACTGATTTCCCACTGAGTACATAGATTTTCTTTTTTCTTTTAATCTATTTTATTGATTTTTTACAGAGAGGAAGGGAAAGAGATAGAGAGTTAGAAACATCAATGAGAGAGAAACATCGATCAGCTGCCTCCTGCACATCCCCCACTGGGGATGTGCCCGCAACCCAGGTACATGCCCTTGACCAGAATCGAACCTGGGACCTTTCAGTCTGCAGGCCGACGCTCTATCCACTGAGCCAAACCGGCTTCAGCCATAGATTTTCTTTTAAGTAAATCTTGAGAAAGCCTTTGTTAAAATGAATAAGTCACATTTAAGATGGGATTTGAATGATGAGCAGAAACCTGGTGAAAAATGAAAGAAAGTGTATTCTAGGCTGAGACCCTGAAGTAGGAATGCTCTATAAGGTTGAGGAATAAAAAAAAAAGAAAAGAAAAGAAGAAAAGAAAAGAAAAGAAAAAGGGAAGATAAGAGTGATACTGAAGATGGAGAGTCTAGGTAGGTGGGCTGTATTCTAGGTTTTTACCCTAAATATATTGGGAATCCATTGAAGGACTTTAGGTATAGTTTTGATATGTTATCTCTAAAATATATTTAAATGACTTACTTAAAGAATATTAGAAATCAACTTGATGTTTGAAGAATGGATTTTTATCAGTTTTGCTTATGATTATAATATAATTGGTTTCTCAACATGATATTTTCATTTATATGTTTAATTATCCATAAGGACATCTAAGCAAATAAATAATGTTGTTATTAAAGGTCAGTTTTAGGAAGCAGTACAGTGTCTAAGTCAAGTCTATCAACTAATGAGTCAATAGCAGAAGACCTAGAAGAATTATCCTATAAACGGGAAGGACCGGCTAGTATTACAGGTAATGAAAATACAGTTGTTTATTGCAGTAACAGACCACTATATTCCTTTAGCACATATGCTCATTATTTTTTGGATACTTGAGATAGAAGAACTGTGGTAATGATTCCCAAATGCTCATTTGTGCAGTAGCAATATGAACATTACCAGGGTAGTAACTATCCATATAATTCTAAAAGTTCCCAAGGTGGCTGTCCTATACCACCAGCCTCAAGAATCACAGAGCATGTTTTAAAAGACCTCAGCTTTTTACTCAGAGACAAATAATTCTGATACATTGTGATCAATGCTGTAATAAGATATATGCCGAATGTGATGGGAGCACTTAGAAAGGAAATATTAACTCCTTTGAGGTGAGAAAAAGAGAGAATGTTCACAGAGAGAACATTATTGACATTTGAATTGGGTTTTAAATATATTAGTTATTTGTGAGAACGAAGAGGAGAGGCCCGTTCCAAGCCAAAGATAAAACATGAGGTAGTGCAAAAGATTATGAAAGTAAAGATAAAAGAATTAGGAAATAATGGTTGGTCAGAAGTACCAGAAGAAAGGAATGCCTACTTGAGGGGCCATTTGACTTGGAGTAGAGTAAGGATGTCTTTTTCTCTAAGATGATAATGAAGGATTAATGAGAATATTGATACGGTTGGGAAAGTGCTTGATGGAATCTTCTTTTTTGGTGATGGACTTTTATTTTTGGTATAATAGGAATGCTCTTGACAAGTAACAGGATACCTAACTACCATTAGTTTAGTTTATTCAAATAAAGGCTTATTTTTCCCCACATTAAAAGAAGTTAAGAGGTAGATAACTTTTGGCCTTAATTTTGTGACTTAATTATGCCACAAAAGACTCTGGATTGGCAGCTCCATTATTCTCTTTCCTTAAGCCCTTTCTTGCCTCGTGCCTCCTGGTCTCAACATATCTACCCCAGCTCTGGGTATTATCATATCCACATTAAAGACAGAAGAAAGAAAAAGGCAGTAGCACCAGTCATATCTCCCTTATCAGGAAAGAAAAGATTTCCCAGAGGACTTTGTTCTTCTTGTTTATTTTTTTTTATTTTATCTTGTTGGTTAGAACTGTGTCACATGGCCACCCCTTGCTTCAAGAGAGTGTAGGAAACCTAAATACTCGGTGGCTCAGTCTCTGTTAAATGGAAAGAGGCAAAGAAAGGGAGAAGGACTTAGCAATGAAATTTTAGACAGTCAGCAATGTCTGTTGCAGGAGTGAAACTCATCCTCTCAGAGGGAGACCAGGACTGGGTTATTGTCATGACCACCTCCAGCCCTTTCTACACATATTCTACACATTTATGTAGGCCATGTTCATTTCCTTTAAAAAAAATCGTCATTAGTGTTAAAAACCAATTCAAACTATTACTAATACTGTAAAAAGATCAAAGCAATGTTTCTCATTCCTATCTCTCCAGTATCTAAGATAGGGGAGACACTACAAAGAACGCTGAAATTTTAGTTGAGGCTTCCACACATTAATATAAAAAAAAGTAAGTTTAGTATTTGTTTCTCCAGCTTATCTGTAAAGCTGTCAACAGGTACTGGTGACTCCATATTATTACTCCATTTAGTGAGCTGTGGTATGGGTAGGGTTTTCCTACTTCTGTACTTTTACTTGTAAACTATTTTTACTACGGTGCTTTATAATGTGTTTTAAAGCATTGCATTTACAAAAAGGAAAATGCTGTAAATATTGCATATTTTATGTATTTGGACCAAAAGGTTAAAAGTAATTAGACAAAAGTGGTTTTGCACCAATTTTATTATGTCAAGTAAAACCATCAGATCTACAAAAAAAAAAAAAAAGTTTTGTTTTTCTAAAGCTATCCAAGTTTTACCTTTCCCTCCTTCTGGAAGAACTATCAGGAATGGAGAAGATGTGTTCTCTCCATCTCTGGAAGTAAATAAGGGCAGGTGAGGCAAATTGATAAATTTGTGTGCTTTTCCAGGTGGAGAGGGATATGCAGTCAAGATCTAATTGTACGGCCATTTTAGCTTTAGGGGATCTGGCCCATTAAATAAATTCTATAGGTATACTAGAGGCCTGGTGCATGAAATTCATGCATGGGTAGGGTCCCTAGGCCTGGCCAGCAATCAGGGCCAATCAGGGCCTTCCAGCTGCCGGCTGGGGCCTCCCTTCCCCAGCTGCTGGCTGCCAGCTGGGGCCTTCCTTTGTTCCAAGCCACCCCCTGGCGGTCAGCACACATCATAGCGAGCAATTGAACTCCTGGTTGAACTCCTGAGGGGACAATTTGCATATTAGGCATATATATAAGTTTCAGGCAATTTCTCAATACAAGCAACATTCAGACAATGGTTGATACAGAGATCCAGGCAAAAATCAGCAATTAAGTAGAAGATTGACTAGACTCTTACTTTCCTGGAATTAGTGGAATTAATAACTTGAATTTTTTTTTTTAGGTTATAAGAAAAGTCTTTTTCTTAGGCTCTGGGACTTCTTAAGAGGAGACTGAGCCTTAGTCTGTGGAACGTGTATACACTTAAGTTTTGTTTTTCTAAAGCTATCCAAGTTTTACCCTTCCCAAAGACTCATGGATTCCTGCTTCACACCCTGTTTTTAACAGAAAACATTGAACTCTGTGTTATCTATATACCTTGTCATGACTCTTCCAACTTCCCCAGTCCTGAGTGAAATTTTTTTAAAGGAACTTGGACCTCTGGCTAGCCTAGAAGCTTGAGGCCAACCTTTTTCAATATCTTATTTGCATGGATAATAAGCCTATTTTTATCCTATATTTAACCAGAACATCCATTGTAGAGTCTTTAGCTCCTGGTAAAGATGATTAGAGGTGGGCTGTAATCTAAATCAAAAGACAACTGATAAAAAGGACAAAGAACAAAAGGTTGTTGTAGATATAGACTAGAAACTTGCTTAGTTTCAAAGGAAGGTTGCATATTATGTTCCCAGTTATTTAATATACTATTTTAAAGGAGCAATTAGCAAATGATTTGTATTGTGCATTTTAGAGTTACAAATTCCAACGAAAACAACCAGAAAAACTATAACCAAAGAAGAACTAAAGAAGACTATAGACATACTACTCACAGAGACAGAAACAATGACATTGTTTAACCTACCAACAGTCATGATTTCTGTAGAAGCTGAAGAAGCTGACAAAATACTGTATGTATGGTTCAACTGTTTATATTGCTTCTATAATTTAAATGCAAAGACAGAGTTTCTTACTATTTTTAAAAAAATACGTTTTTATTGATTTCAGAGAGAGGAAGGGAGAGAGAAAAAAACATCAATGATGAGAGAGAATCATCAATAGGTTGCCTCCTGCATGCCCCCTGCTAGGACTTAAGCCTGAAACCCAGGCATGTGCCCTGACTGGGAATCCAACTGTGACTTTCTGGTTCATAGGTTGACATTCAACCACTGAGCTACACCGGTTGAGTGGAGTTCTTATTCTTGTTTCTGTCCTTGGGGATTCCTGGATAAATACTGTGGTGTATGTGCCTGGTGAAATTATTTGTTACCCTATGTGTCCTGTGAAATTATACTTAAAGTGTTTATGCTGTATGCACTTAAGAAGCCATGGCTTTACCATATTCACTAAAAAGTAGAGGAACTACTAAGATAAGTCATAAAAGAAATAAAGAAAGCTTCCAAGTGTCAATATAGGGTTTAATGATTTTTATGCATATATAAAGGACTGAGGAGACCAAGATGGCGGCGTAGGGTGTAGACCTGTGCGTGCTGCCTCCCACAACATCATTGAAACTACCAACTATAAGACAAACAACCACCATTCAGAACCATGGGGATGTTGGCCCAGTGGAAGTTCTACAACTGGAAGGAAAGAAAGAAGCGCAGTGAGACTGAGTAGGAGCTACAGAGGTGCCAAGAACATAGGTACAGAGTCGCGCGCCAGGCGGACCGCAACTGGATGTGTGGTTTTTTTCAATCGGAAGGGGTTATGAACTCTAGAATTCAATGGGCTTGTCTGGGTCAGGTCTCTGAGGCCCCAGACCCCACGGGGAGAGGCAGCACAGCCTTGCAGCGGTCGGAAAGTGAGGGAGGCTCTGTCGCACAGCTGCTCACCGGCACTAGGGGACGCGAAGTCCCGGAGTCCCAGAGAGGCGAGGAGCCGGGGAGATGCCATTGCTATTTGCTCCGCCCTGGTGACTCCCTGAGACCCCGCCCTACCCAATTTACATCCCCATCCAAGCCTTGAAAGTGGCACAAAAAGACCCACCTGCGCCTTTGAAGCATAACCCAACAAATTGCAGACTTCAACTCCTCGCACCCATCAGAGACACACTCAAG
Source organism: Myotis lucifugus (assembly GCF_000147115.1). Classification (NCBI taxonomy): domain Eukaryota; kingdom Metazoa; phylum Chordata; class Mammalia; order Chiroptera; family Vespertilionidae; genus Myotis; species Myotis lucifugus. The sequence goes on along the minus strand of NW_005871111.1, from coordinate 5,307,326 downwards.
AAGCAGACCCAGGAGAACCAAGATGGCGGCATAAGGTACAGACCTGTGCGTGCTGCCTCCCACAACAACATCGAGGCTACCAACTGTGGGACAAACAGCTATCATACGGAACCATGGGAAAGCTGGCCCAGTGGAAGCTCTACAACTGGAAGGAGAGAAAGAAGAGCACTGAGACTGAGTAGGATGTGCAGAGGCACCAAGTACAGAGCCCAACCCAACAAACTGCAGATTTCAACTCCTCGCATCCAAAAGAGACACACTCAAGAAGCAGAACCAGGTTCGGAGGAAGCCGGAGCCGGACCAGGCTGGGCCGGCGACATGGAACCGTTGTACCAGCAAACGCACAAGCAGGTCCACCAGTTCGAGTCTCACATGGGATGCTGGAAGACAGCAGACAAGCAGTCTGTGCACTTAGTAGAAAACGAAATCCAAGCAAGCATACCAGATATTCAGCTACCAAGAACGCCTGGAGATTTTGTCCAGCAAGGAGCAGCCCAACAAAGGACAGAATGCCAAACTTCGTGTTGTCCCGGTGAGGTTGGGACGGCCCCGGTGAGGTCGACACTGCCCCGGTGAGGTCGGGATGGCCCCGGTGAGGTCGGGACGGCCCCGGTGAGGTTGAAACTGCCCCCCTGAGGTAGGGACATCCACGGTGAGGTCGGGACGGCCCTGGTGAGGTTGAAATGGCCCTGGTGAGGTCGGGACGGCCCCGGTGAGATTGGGACGGCCCTGATAAGGTTGAAACTGCCCTGATGAGGTAGGGACAGCCACGGTGAGGTCAGGACGGCCCCTGTGAGGTTGGGACGGCCCCGGTGAGGTCGGGACGGCCCCGGTGAGGTCGGGATGGCCCCGGTGAGGTCGAGACGGCCCCAGTGAGGTTGGAATGGCCCTGGTGAGGTTGAAACGGATAATAAAGACCAATATAAACGGATGAACAAAAATAGATGCAGAGGCAGAGCTGCATTGAACAGACTGTCAAATTACAGTGGGAAGCCTGGGGAGGGTTTGCGGGGGGCTGTTAAGAGATCAACTGAAGGACTTATATGCATGCATATAAGAATAACCAATGGACACAAAACACTGGGGCGTAGGGGAGGCCGAGGGAAAGTCAAGGGGGGGAAAAAAGGAGACATATGTAATACTCTTTGCAATACTTTAAGAAATAAAAATTATTTTAAAAAAGATAAAATAAAAAGAAAGGACTGACATTTTTATATTCAAAACTTAAGGGAATATCTGTTATGGGAAAATAATTAACTTTACTATATTAGAGTAGATTTTCCATTTCTCTTTATTAATGACTATAAATACACTGAGTGGCCAGATTATTATGACCAGCCAGATTGTTATGACCACCCCATCAGTACTTCATTGACACTTCCAAAAATACTGAATATTGAAAACTTCCTAAGCAAATACTCTCAAGGTTTTATTATTATTATTATTTGCATAACTAATTCACTTCATTGTACTGATGGGGTGGTCATAATAATCTGGCTGGTCATAATAATCTGGCCACTCAGTGTAGATTACTAGTTTTTGCCTCATGTATGTTGAACCTCTGTTGTTAGGTACATACACATTCAGGATTGTTGCCTTTGAGGAATTAACCCATTTATCACTATGTAATAACCAATCTTTATCTCTGACGAATTTCCTTTCTCTGAAGTCTGCTCTGTTTGAAATTGACATAGTTACTACAAATAACTTATTAATGTAGTTATTCAGTTTATTTAGCTTCAAATATAATTTGAATATGATGCAGACTACTAAAAAAATTCACTAAATTTATTTTGGGAATATTATTCTTACTCAAATATAAAATATTGTAGTGTTGTTTGTATTATAAAATATAGTACAATTAAATCTTGAATAATATACTTTTAAAATTTCATATGACTTATGCAAAAGCTACCAGGACTGAAAAAAAGGAAAGAGAAAAATAACAAAGGGATAGATAAGTGATTTGAAATCAAAGAGTGAGAGATGCTAGAAGCAAATGTTATATTAACTCATAGATCTAGACTCCACCAGTAAGTCTTGGGTCCCCAACAAATTGAAAAAGCTAAAAGAGAGATTTTTTTATTAAGCTCAGACCCTTAAAAGGATCTTAATTATCTCCAGTGTTCTCAGGTCAGCAGGGTCTCCTAGCCACTATGATAAGCAAGCACAAGTCTTCTCTGAAGGAAAATATACCCACTTAGGCTCTTAAGATTCCTCAGATAAGGTTTGGTAAAAGCACAGTAAAGTCACAAAGATTACTAGTTGCTTTTTTAAAGCCATTATGAATGAGAGTTAAACTAAATAAGGAACCCTAGATCTAGACCCTAACCACTAATATATATTCTATATTACCAGATAGAATATAAAATATCTGTGAAATATTTAAATAAAAGATAGAATTAAAACATCATTAACATTAAGACACTATCAAAATGATTATTTATATTTGGAAAAACATCTAAAAAGTACTTTAAAGTATGTTTACATAATTGTTGAAATTAAAAAGTAAACACTGACTTAATTCTTATAATTAAAATACACATTAAATTTAAATAGGCCATAATAGAATATAGATTTAATAAATTGGATATGAATACCATACAAACAAAGATCTGGATAAACTATACAAATTAAAGTTTGTATAATATACAAAATAAAGTTTGTATAATATACAAAACAATGGGATATTAAGTATGACAAATTTAAAAAGATATTGACAATAGAATAAAGGCCTAATGTACAGTTAGTCAGTTCCAAAAGGGTAGAGTAAAAAGAATGGAGGAGAATTACTATGCAAAGAGAGTGGGTAAAGACTTACTATTTAAAGACACCATTCTACTGAAAAAGGAATGCATTTTTTAAAAATCTAAAAAACAAAAAAAGAACTAAGTGCATTGTACTGGTGTTGTATTGAATATATAAAAACAACAACAACAACAAATAGTGAAAGATTTTTAAAACAGAAGAAAAAAGAAATAGCATATCATCTACAGAGAAACAATTAAACTGACAGCATTATTTGGAATAAAGAAGGTTACTTCATAATGACAAGAAGGTATAATAATTCTAAACTTGAATTTTCATAATAAAATAATCTCCAAAATATATGAAGCAAAAATTGGAAATTTGATAAGTATCCTATTAAATTAAAATATTTAAACATACCTCTATTAATTATTGATAGGTCAACCAGATAAAAATTAGTATAGATGTAGAAAATTTGAACCAAAAATGTAATCTAATGGTTATACATAGAACTCTATATTCCACAATGGGAGAACACACACGCTTTTCAGGCACACATGGAACATTTATAAAAAACATCCATGCACAAGGCCATGAAACAGTTTCAAAAATTTCAAAGAAGTGGTATCATGCAAAATAAATTATCTAACCATAGTGGAATGAAGATAAAAATTAGTAACAGCCCTATCTGGTTTGGCTCAGTGGATAGAGTGTCGGCCCGAGGACTGAAGGGTCCCAGGTTTGATTCCAGCCAAGGGAACATACCTGGGTTGCAGATTCCATCGCCAGCCCTGGTCGGGCGAATGTTAGAGGCAACTAGTAGATGTGTCTCTCTCACATTGGCATTTCTCTCTCTCAGTCTCTCCCCATCCCTTCCACTCTCTCTAAAAATCAATGGGAAGGTATCCTTGGGTGAGGATTAACAACAACAAAATTAATAACATAAATCTCAAGTAAAACATAGACACACGTTTACATATACATTTGGAAGTTAACAAGAACATTTCCTAAATTCTTCCTGAATCTAAGGAAAAGTCATACTGGAAATTTAGGGAATACTCAGAACTAAATAATTATGAAAGTAATACTTACAGGATGTTACAAAAGTAAGTAGTACATTGAGGGAAATTTATATCTTTAAGTGTTTATGTCAAAGTTTATAAAATCTATGTGGAGATAGTCTTAACATATTTTGGGTGGGCAATGAAAGAAGTAGTGATGTTGGGAGGTACAGAATAAAAAACTTCTTTTTGGTAGTTTAATAAAAGGCAATCTCTTCCTCAGGAGATTTTTGATCTCTCACTTTTTGGTGCGATCCACATTAAGAAGGTAATTTTAAGAAAATGCATAATATAAAAAGATGATATGTGAGGTAATATTAATTTTTTATTAATGAGTTAAACATACTTTATTTTTTATAGCCAGAGAAACAAGAATTATGAGAACCTTTGTAAAAATAGATTAGGCAATGACTTATATGTTGAAAGAATGATGCAGACTATTAATGGAGCACCAAAGAATAAAGATGTTCAATGTGACAGAATTATAAAGGAAAACAAAGGTAATTTATGTTTTATTCTGCTTGATAAACTATCATGTTTTCATATACATTCTATGAGTCTATCAATTAACAAGTAAATGTTAAAGTATATAAAGCAAAAACTAGGAATAATTTGGCCAAATCACAACAGTAACTGAGTACCGTAATATACAGCTTTCGGAATTTGACAACTAAGTTAACAAGTAATAAAGATAGATATAGAAGATTTAAGTAACATAGTTATCATTTTTCATTTTTACACAAACTGTATCATAGAACTTTGTACTCTTCAAGTGTTTTTGAAATGTTATAGAAACTAATTGTTTATGTTACAAAGAATATCATGTTTAACTAATAACATTTAATACGAGCCAGATACTACTCTAGGCCTTTTACACTATTTTAGGCCTTTAACCGGTTTTATTCTCACAACAACCCCATGAAGTAGGTACTATTATTATTCCCCAGTTTATAGAGGAAGAAACAAGCAAAGAGAAGTTAACTAACTTGATCAAGGTCACTCAGCTAGTACTGCAGACAAATGATACCCCTCAACAGTCTAGTTCTAGAGCCTGTTCTCTTAACTACTATCTTCCAATGTTTTTAAGTTAACAACCCTGAGAACACTGCATAGTCCTAAATCTGTGAAGTGTTGCCAAAGGGGTAATTAGAAGAAAGGTTATAATCGTAATGGCCTTTGTAATTCAGCAAAACTATAAACGAGGTAGCTAGAAGGAAGAAAGCTATGCTAGGAGAATGTCCAAGGGACTTCTAAGCACCTGGGGATGTTCAGTTTTGTATGGCTGGTAAGTACCTGGTATTATTCATTTTTTCTTGACACTACACATAGATGTGTTATACATTCTTCGGTGAATGGTATATATTTTACAATGAACATTTTATTAAAATAATAAAAGACAATTTATACTAAAGAATTTGGATACAAACCGAGTAAATATTAAGGTTTTATAGATGTCTTCCTTCCCTGATTTTGCATGAAATTGAAAGAGATTTAGGAGTCAGAGAGGTGGAAATCAAAATATTACCTTTATTATTGATAAAGTTAATTGAAAAATGTAGCCTTCAATCTGCAGCTAAGTGGGCTTGCTATTTCTTACCTCCAGAATAGAACTTAGCAATAGTGATTGGCACAACTAGCCAACTACAGACCTCCTCTGTAGAGGTGAGAACAGACCAGAATGAATGCTTTCTGTAAATGAGCAGGCCTAACAAGAGAATTCAGAAGTGACTGAACTGAAATTCTTTCTAAACTCTCCTACAGGATTAGTCATTTCTCTTTCCCTGGTAATGCATCAGTGAAGGACAAAGGCCAGAAGTGTTAATTTAGTGAAGTTTCTTCTGTAAAGATTCACAAAATGTGAGGATTTTTTTCCCCCACTTAACAGTTATGTATGTAGTAATCTATAATAATAAAAGTGTAATATGTTAATTAGACCAGATATCCTTCCAGACAACCTTCTGGACAGAGCCGTGGCGACGGGGGCCAAGCCCCTTGCATGAATTTCGTGCATTGGGCCTCTAGTTTATAATAAAAGTGGCATTACAAATAAGTGGATAATAGAATAAGTGTATTAGTGTTTCTGGCTAACTTTTGAAAATACAGTTAAATTTCATAACTTGGTAGATTTCATAAAGCCACTTTTCTATATATGATACTACAATGAAAAGTTTTTAATAAAAGTATGTGTGATATGAACTCACTTTATTAAAATATACACATATTTGTTTACATACAAATACATTTATATGTGAATCTAGAAGGACATACACTGGAATGTTAGCAGTTATTATCTCTGGGTGATGGACATGCAAGTCATATTTACCTTTATTTTTCCCAAGTGACTATGTCTTCTTACTCAGCTAAAAAGTAAAGTTATTATTCTGTAAATGTTATACAGCCAATTGCTACTCTTTTGTAGTTTGAATTAAACTAGTAGAAAGAAACTGTTTTTAAATATATAAAAACTATTTAGGCATATCTGAGATTCAAAAATGCTCAGAACATAGGTATAGGTGGGTATACTTTTTCTAATACTAGTTAACATAGCTTTCTTTAATAATATACAACAACATATAATTGGAAGGTTATAATAATTTATTATTCCATCTTGTCCATGATTTTATGGATGTGGTTTGAAATTTTCTATTTCTTAAATTACTTTATTCAAATGAACAAGTATAATGATGGTATCCAATGTAAAATTACCAATGTTATCTTCAAAGAAGAAACAATTGTAAATCACTCTAACATTTTACATTGCTCATTTATAACATGCACACTCATTTATACAGGAATTATTTTATTAGTGGCCATATAACAATGTAATTCAACTTAAACTATCAGATGGCGGGGGGGAATGTTAGGTAATTTAATATTCAAAGATGATTTCTTTCTATGATCTTTTATTTCATGAACATGGAAATTATTCTGCTTTCAATTCAGCAAAATATACTAGGTATTTATTCTGTATATGATTTTTCTAATACTATTAAAATAAATTCAATAAGATAGAAATGTTATGAAATGTGAGTTAACATTCCTACTAATTGAAAACCCTGTTAAACCCCAGAGAGCCTTCATTTTTCATTATGAAAAAAGCTTCTAACAATGAAGTAGTTGCACTTATTAGGTCCAGATCCTGTTTTTATTTTCAGGGGGGAAATTCTTTATTAAATCCCTGTACTTTAAATAAAAGTTTAGCATGTAGGAATATATTATTATGTGGTCACTGGTGAAATAATTGCTATATAAGCCTTTCATTTTTATATCAGCAACTAAGGGTTGGGAGCTTTTTTTTTGTAGACAGTGTTATATTTGCTCATTTGAATAAATATAGATAAACAAAAAATTAAAAGAGAAGTTCAAAACCCTACTACTCTACCAGCTTTGTGAGAACAGGGTCTGTCATTTTCTCAATATGAATGATCTTTTCAAATAAGTATGTAGAAAATTTTTCTTGATAAAATGGAATTAGATGATTATAAATACAAAGTTCTGAAGAACATAACATGTTCTTACGTGTTAACCGTAGTAAAGGAATAGTAAACCTTGTTATAACATGACTAGAGGCCCGATGCACGAAATTCGTGCAAGGGGCTCGGCCCTTGCAGCCCTGCTTGCCCTGGCCTGCCCTTGCAGCCCCAGCTTTGTCTGAAAGGTCGTCTGGAAGGATGTCTGGAAGGTCGTTTGGCTGTCCAGTCTAATTATCATATTACGCTTTTATTATTATAAATTGTCTGGGCTCATGTCAACTGAGAGACTGTTGATCTTCTGTGCCAGTTTGGGATGAAGAGAAGGGAGGTGTGGGGATCAGAAAAGATGCTAAGGCTAATTTGGAGCTACCACTAAAGTATAGGTGCTAAGAGTGTGATGCCTAAGGATCTCTTAAGGTGTCTTCATGATCTATTTTTTTTTATTTTTATCCACTTCCTGCCATTGTGGTTAAATGTTTTTCCCCCCTAGACAGTAGATATCTTAGATTTTGCTATGACTAGTTATGTGTAAACTAAAATATTAGAATTTTGGTTTATAGTAATTTTTACCTTGCTGTCTCTTTATTTAGGCATAATGTCTACTGCTTGGGATTTATATGATTCTTATAATACCCTGGAGCTTGCATCTTTACCAATAAAACAATCTACAATTGACTCAAGCTGTAGAGGAAGTATAAAACGATCTCTAATTGAGTCAAGCAGTAAAGTCAGTGTACTTTCTAAAGATCAGGATCGAAGAGGGCCAGGAAGTACTACAGAAAAAAGTAAGATTTCAGTTTTTTGAATGAGGTTTTTCACATGACATTTTTAATAAATTATTTTTTTTAGCAGTTATAATATTTTCTTTCTGTATGGAACATGAAAAGTATTTTTGTGTCTATGCTCATGAGGGATATTGGTCTATATCTTCTTTTGTACTTTCTTTGTCTTGTTTTTTGAATCCTAATGTCATAAGTTGCATTAGAAATTTTCCTTTCCCTCCTATTTTCTGGAAGAGGTTGTGTAGAATTGATATTAATTCTTTAAATGTCTGGTGGAATTCTCCAGTAAAACCATCTGTGGCTGGAGATTTTTTTTTGGGGGGGCGGAGTCGGGGGGAGATAGAATTTACAATTCAATTTCATTAAATTTGCTGGCTTCTTCAGCTTTATGTTTGGAATATATGTGGCAATAAGAAAACCCAGAGAATTCACAACGGTGTCATTCCTTGGATTCTGAGGACTCTATCTAGGTGCTCTACCTTCCTCTTCCAAAGACTTTTAAAGCCTTCTCATGTTATATATATACTAGAGGCCCGGTGCATGAATTTGTGCATGGGTGGGGTCCCTCTGGGTGGCCTGCAGGGATAGGGCCGAAACCCACAATCCAACGCCACCTGTAGTTCATAACTGCCACTCCCGCTCATCCCAGCCCCACTGTGCCTGCTGCAGGCTCACGCCCAATCAGTCCTGATCGGAGAGGCTTGCATTGCCACAGCAGCGCTCGCCTGCCATGAGCATTGTGTCTGGCACCCTCCCAAGGAGAGTGGCCTGCAGGATCAGGCTAAACCTGGCTCTCCAACATCCCCTAAGGGGTCCTGGATTGCGAGAGGGCACAGGCCAGGCTGAGGGACCCCACTGGAGCACAATTGGGCTGAGAAGGGGTCGCGGGAGGGCTCCAGGGCATATCCGGCCCATCTCGCCCAGTCCCAATCAGCTGGACCCCAGCAGCAAGCTCAACTACCGGTTGGAGCATCTGCCCCTGGTGGTCAGTGCACATCATAGTGAGCAGTTGAGCAGCCTTAGCATATCATTAGCATATTACACTTTGATTGGTTGTTCAGTTGTTTTGCCATTTGGTCTATTTGCATATTATCCTTTTATTGTATAGGATAGTCCAGGATTTTTAATTGCATTTAGCAGGAGGAACAGGCAAAAATATCTGGGCCATCTTTATTGAAGCAGGATTTCCCTTTATTTGTTTTTTAAAATAAAAGTCTGCTAAATAGTGTGCTAGGCAGACTAATACTTCCCCCCAAATGTGTACATCCCAATACCTGGAACGTGTAAATACTTTACCTTACATGGCAGAAAAGACTTTCCAGATCTGATTAAATAAAGGTCTTCAAAGGAGAAGATGATCTTGCATTATCCGAGTGGGCTCCATCTAATCCCATGTATGTTAAAGTGAAGGACCTTTCCTAGCTGTGGTCAGAGAGAGATGCAACGACAGAAGGTCAGAGAGATGTAATATTGCTGACTTTGAAGATGGGGGAAGGGTGTGGGTGGGTCCAAAGCTGGAAAAGACAAAGAAACAAATTCTCCTCTAGACTCTTCAGAAAGAGACAAAACCCTATTCACTTATTGGTTTTAGCTCAGTGAGAGCTGCATCCAAACCGCTAACCTACAGCACTCTAAGTTTGCATGTTTTTAATCCACTAAGTTTTTGATAATTTACTATAACGTCAATAAAAAATTAACACAGCAGTAGTATAATATTCCTATAAAGCAACAATCAGATTGGACCTTTATCTGAAGACTGATTATCTTGTTTTAATTGGAATAAAAATGTATAGACATGAATGAAAATTACCTCATGAGGTTATCATTGCTTATCTTTTGAAAGATAGTATACTTTTGAGTGATTGAGAATTCCAAAGTGAGATAATATATGTATATCTTGCATGTGCTTGGTACATAAAAGTTATTCAACAAATGTCTCCTGAAGTTGTTGAATTCTGGAAGAAAACAAATAGTAATGACAAAATGTCATTTTTTAATATTTAGGATGAATCATCTAACATTATTTGGATTATTTTATCATTACATTATGTTTGCATTTTACAGATAGTGACGCTAGTTCTATAATGGAAATAGAAAATGCAATTCTGGCTAAAATGCATGATGAAGAAGAAGACCACTCAGAAGCAATATTCAAATCCGAAAAGTTTCACCAGGACTTATTTTTTATGGAACGAGTTCTAATGGAGAATGTATTTCAGCCCAAACTTGCAGCTTATCGTCAGCTTCCTGTTTTTAAAGGTATTTTAAAAATAAAATTTAAACAAACTCAACTTTTTAAAAAAATTAAATGGTGTTATTACTTCTAAGTTTAATATCAACTGGGTTATCACTTATCAGAAGATGTGTTTATATAGCTTTCAGCACTAAACATGCAAGTAATAGAACTCAGACTAAAGGGCCCACAGCAAGTCGTAGTTCCTTAGATTTAAAAACTCGTAAGCATTTGTGGCTCCCTTTGCCCTGCATTAGATATTCTCTCATATTCAAATTTCTTTTTCCATTGCCTTTTATACCTCCCAGATTCTGGCTTTTATGACCTCTTCCTAATTTTATTGCAGGGTCATTCTTCCTCTTCTCATTGCTACAAATTCCATCTCACATGTTCTCAAATATTTGGAAGGATTTTAGAGATTATCTAATTCAACCTTTCAATACTTGAATGAACAAAATAAAGGCTATAGGAACTTTATAAGGTTACATAGTCTATGACAAAGCTAGGCCTTCAACCAAGATCTTTTGATTCCATTCCAATTGTTTTTTCTTTCTACCATTCTGACATGCTGATGTATCATAAACACAGGTTTGAACATGGCATTTAACTGCTAAAAAACTTCAGAACCTTCCCATGGTCTAGTATAAATTACAAACGTCATATGTATTATACAAAGATACTTGCAATATGGCCACAGACTATTTCATCTCATGGTGTGACCTTGGAGACCCTAAACGTTAGCCATTTTATACTTACCTGACAATTTGCAAACAAAACCTGAACATTCCTGCCTTACCTTTAGTTGTACTATGTTTGTCAGTCCACCCTTGTATCCATCACATCTTTGCCTATTGTATTCCCATCTTTCATGAATGCATTAGAGCAAACTGCTTCATGAAATCTTTCTTGCTCTTTCAAGTCAAAATCAAATTTCTATATGCCTACATCAAAGTCAGGTTACAAAATAGCATGTGTGAGAAATGTTTGTAAACCTTTTGCTTACATATATCCAAGAATATTAAAAAACTATGTCCTTTCTCTCATATCAGGTTGATACTTAACATTTTCATAACATACATAAACTTTTAATCCCATATTTGAAGAATTATAAAGTTGAAATTTACTTTATACCGTGAATTTTGACATTTTAAAAACAAACTGTTGATAGATCACTTCTTTAAATATATCTAAGAAATAAAAATACCATAGAAAAATTTTTAATGAGGTAAGATTTACACACAATGAAATACACATATTTTAACTGTGTAGTTTGATACATTTTGAAAATATATAAGCCTGTGTAACTAATACCCTAATAGAATAGAGAATATATCCATCAATCCCAAAAATTCCATTTGACCCAGTGATCCCACTTCTAGGAATATACCCCAAGAAACCAGAAACACCAATCAGAAAGGATATATGCACCCCTATGTTCATAGCAGCACAATTTACCATAGCTAAGATTTGGAAACAGCTTAAGTGCCCATCAGCAAATGAGTGGATTAGAAAACTGTGGTATATCTATACAATGGAATACTATGCTGTGGTAAAAAAGAAGGAATTCTTACCATTTGCAACAGTATAGATGGACCTGGAGAGCATTATGTTAAGCGAAATAAGCTAGTCAGAGAAAGATAAATATCACATGATCTCACTCATTTGTAGAATATAATGAACAACATAAAATGATAAATAAAAACAGCTCTAGAGACAGAGAAGCAGCCAACAGACCATCAAACCTCAGAGGGAAGGTAGGGGAGGGTGGGGGTAAGGGACAGCGATCAACCAAAGGACTTGTATGCATGCATATAGGCCTAACCAATGGACACAGACACCAGGGGGGTGAGGGCATGAGTGGGAGATAGTGTGTGTGTGTGTGTGTGTGGGGGCAATGGGACGATAAGGACACATATGTAATACCTTAATCAGTAAAGAAATAAAAAGTTCCCTTGTGCAGTTTTCCAGTTACAGTTTACCTCCTCTCCCCCATAGAAAGCATTTACCTGATTTCTCTCACTATTGATTAGCTGTTTTGGTATATCATATAAGTGGGTTCCTATAGTAAGTATTCTTTGGTGTCGGGCTTTTTTCATTCAACATAATGTTTTTGAGATTCATCTAGGATGATGTGTATATAAGTAGTTTATTTTTTTCCCAAGTACTGTTCCATTTTATGAAAACACCATCATGATGTGTATATTCATTCATCTGTTGATGGGTACCTAGACTGTTTCCAGTTTTGAACTCTTATGGGTAAAGCTGCTATGATCATTGTTGTGTGTATTTTTGTGAACATGTTTTCATTTCTCTTGGGTAATTACCTAGAGATGAAATTGTTGGATCATTGGGTAGAATTATGTTTAATTTTTTTTAGAAACTGAAAAATACCTTCCCACAGTACTTGTACCATCTTACAACCCACAAGCAATATAAGAGTACCAGTCGCATTATATTCTTGATAACACCTGATGTTGGCAATCTTTTTAATGCCCTAAAGACTAGTCATATTAAGTACTTTTCTTGTGCTTTTTTTTTGGGTCATTTGTATATCTTATTTTGTGTTATGTTTGATCAAGTCCTTTGCCTACTTTAAAAATTTTTATTAATATATTTTTACTTTCAATTTTATTCTGTGCCTACTTTAATATATATATATTATATAATATATATAATATATATATATTATATATATATATATAAAATTTATTTCAGAGATGAAGGGAGAGAGAAAGAGATAAAAACATCAATGATGAGAGAGAATCATTGACCAGTTGCCTCCTGCATGCCCCATACTGGGGATTGAGCCCACAACCCAGGCATGTGCCCTGACCTGGAATCTAACTGTGACTGCCTGGTTCATAGGTCAATGCTTAACCACTGAGCGACACCGGCTGAGCATATTTTCTGCCCACTTTAAAATTGAGTTTTTTTTTTAAATCAATTTTCAGAACGTTTTTTTCTATGTTTTGGATACAAGCTCTTTTTTTCCCCCCTTTAAGAGAGAAAGGAAGGGAGAGGAGTGGGAGAGAGAGACACACACACATTGATGTGAGAGTGAAACACTGATCTGTTGCCTCCTGCACACATCAAACCTGCAGTCTGGGTATGTGCCCTGACTGGGAATCAAATCTGCCACTTATTGGTGAACAGGACAATGCTCCAACCAACTGAGCCACACTGGCTAGGCTGGATACAAGCTCTTTGAAAGATACATGTATTGCAACTATCTTCTCTAAGCCTATGGCTTGCCAATATATTTGTCTTTTGATGAATTTTTTTTATTTCGATGAGGTCTTCTCTTTCAGCTTTTTCTTTTGTAGTTAATGTTTTTCATGTCCTCTCCAAGAAATCTTTGCCTGTCCCAAGTTTGCAAATATCTTTAACTTGTTCCTGGACTTAGAGGGCAAGATTCAATATTTCACTGTTAAATTTGAATTTAAGTTGTTTGTAGATGCACTTTATTGATTTGAGGAAATTTCCTTCTCTTTCTAGTTTGCAAGACATTTTTAAAGATAAGTGGGTGTTGGATTTTGTCCAAATTTTTTTCTAATTCATTAAAGTGATTATATAAATTTTCTACTTTAATTTGTCAATGTAGCCAGTTACATTGCTTGATTTCAAATGCTAAAACAAATTGAATCCCTATGGTTAAGCCTCACTTGGTTATGTTGTATTATCCTTTTTATATGTTAGTATAGTCAATTTTAAAATATTCTCTTAAGAATTTTGCACTGAGTTCATGTAGCATATTTCTTTTGCAATGTTTTCCTCCTGTAAATCCCTTGATGGGTTTTTGTATCAGTGTTATGATAGACATATAAAATGAGTTTTGCAAGTCTTCTCTCATTCTCTATATTCCAAAAAAAATGTGTATTGCTTCTTCTTTAATTGCTTGATAAAATTTACCAGTGAACCCATCTGGAACGTAATTTTTTTTTGACAGATACAGGGTTATTCAAATATTCTATTCCTATCTGTGTCAGTTTTGGTAAATTGTGTTTATGTGGTTGAAGTTATTTGCATAAAGCTATTAATAATATCCTCTCCTCAAATTCTATCTAATATTAGTAGCTGTAAACTTTATAATGATATCACCTATTTAATTTTTTATATTCATTTGTGAATTTTCTTCTCCTTTTTTATTAGTCTAGTTGTCCAGTTTTTTAAGATAGAAAGTTTGTCATTGATTTCACATATTTTTTCTTATCTAAGACAGGCATTTTACATTATAAATTTACCTGTAAGTACTATATTAGCTATATCCCACAAATTTTGATATCTTGTGTTTTCATTATTATTCAGTTAACTTTTTATTTCTTATGTGGGTTTTCTTGACCAATAGGTTAGTTTGAGGTGTGTCTTTTTATTTTTAAGTTTTTAGTAATTTTTAAACTACCCTTTCTTTTTTTAAAATTCTCATCTGAGGATATTTTTCCATTGGTTTTTGAGAGAGTGAAAGAGAGAGGGAAAGACAGAAATATCGATGTGAGAGAAACACATTGATTGGTGCCTCTTGCATGAGTCCCAACCAGGGCCTGGGCCGGGGAGGAGTCTGCAACCAAGGTACATGTCCTTGACTGGAATCAAACCTAGGACCCTTTGGTATGCAGGCTGATGCTCTATCCACTGAGCCAAACTGGCTAGAGCTAAACTATTTTTTCTTATTGAATTCTAATTTAACATTCTGTGGTGGTCAGGGAACATATTCCATATGATTTCTATCCTTTGAAATTTATCGAAACTTGTTTTATGGCCCAGCATATGGTGACTGTTTTATACTCAAGAAGATTTTATATTCTGTTGTTATTTGTTATGGTGTTTTTAAAATGTTAATTTTGTCAAATTGTTGATAGTATTTTCAATTTTTATCTCTATTGACTTTAAAAAATATATTTTTTATTGTTGATAGTATTACAGATGTCTCCCATCCTCCCCTTTATTTATTGATGTTTTGTTGGCCCTTTCTATCAATTAATGTGAGAGTAATATTTAAATCTCTAGCTAGGATTATAAATTTGTTTATATTTCCCTTTAAGTTTATTAATTTTGCTCTACATATCTGAGAGCTTTGTTATCAGGTACATTCAATCTTAAAAGTATTCTGCCTTATGGATGCTACCCTTTTTACAAATCATTATTTATACTTTCATGATCAGGAAATGCCCATACTTATTCTGGTAATACTCTGTCTTGAAGCCTAATTTGCATAACATTAATATAGCCTCACTAACTTTCTTATCCTTATTATTTGCATTATCCTTATTCCTTTCACTTACAACATTTTTATTTTTATGTTTAACCTGTGTCTACTATAAACAATATATAGTTTGGTCTTTATTTTGTTACTCAGTCTAACATTCTGCCTTTGTGCATTTTTATCTGTGCCTCCTCAGCTAGACTGCTGTGTTTTGCTCCACTCACTTCCCAGCACGTGGTGAGGTAATGGTCCCAGGCTGAAAGTGTGCTTGACCCTGGTGTTCACAGCTGTGCAATGCCTATTGTTTAATGCCTGAAAACAGTTACCTCATATTTCAAGTACAGTTTTATATTTATTTATGGCAGGAGGGCAAGTTTAATACAGTTTGCCCATAACAACTGGAAGCTTATCACAGCCACGTGGAACCCATCATTGACCATTTTCAAAAGATGAAACAGTACTTTTACTTTTGGTTATGATGTAGATAATTATGAGACCACAGGGCATAGAGATGAATTGTAGCAAAGTGTGTAGTTTTGCTACTTGATGACACACAGATATAGATAAGAGTTCAGAGAGTCTGAGATGACTGGAATTGATGGGATAAAGAATCAGGCAGGAGGAAGCTATGAAGAGGAAAAAAATGCATAAATCTACCATAGAGTCTTTTCCTGAAACAAAAACTGTGCATGTTGGGGTAAAATTGCGGAAAGTAAAGAACAACCACCAGGAGCTATAAAATGAACAAGTGTCAGAGTTTACTCTGGTCTGGGAGACATTTGAGTTCTGACTGGCCAGAGGTAGAGACCTTATTGCACACCTGGGGTGTTAAGTACATATGCAAACGAGCTACATCTTAAAAGTAGGGTTAGACTAACCCTAAAATCTAGTTTAGGACCACCATCCCCCAACAGACAACCCTTTACAAAAAGCTTTAAAAAAAAATCAAGCTAATCTGAAAGTAAGTTAACTGCTTTTCAAAACAAATGGAACACTGTATAAAGGAAGAAAACACACCCAGACTTCCAATACGGTAACATTTACAATGTACAATATTCAGCAAAAAAAATAAGACTAGTTGCATGAAGAAGCAGTAACATATAAGCCACACTATAAGAAAACTCAGTCAACAAAAACATGAAAAAGTAGCCAAGATGATGGAAAAGCAGGCAAGGACTTTTAAATGGCTATTATACCCAGAATAGGCAATACAGTATTGAAGGAGAAAAACAAAGTCAGAGGACTGGCACTACTGGACTTCAAGACTTACTATATAGCTATAGTAGTTAAGACAGTGGTTATTGGTGAAAGAATAGACACAAAGATCAATAGAACAGAATAGAGAGCCCAGAAATACATCCACATGAATATAGTCAATTGATCTTTGATAAAGGAGGAAAGAATGCAATGAAAAAACGATAGTCTTTTCAACAAATAGTACTGTAACAATTGGACATTTACATGCAAAATAAAGAATCTAGATACCCAAAAGTTAACTCAAAATGGATCATAGATCACAATGTAAAATGCAAAACCATGAAACTTGTACAAGACGACACAGGAGTATGACCTTGAGTATGATGATGACTTTTTTTCCCCTTATTTAACACCAAGAAATAAGAAAAAAGTGGGTACTAATATCAACACAAAAAACTGTAGGGTTAGTCTAACTCTTCTGTTAACACATAGATGTTTATAACAGTTTTATTGATATACTTTTACCCAGCCCTTCTTACAACCATAAAAGAGGCACAGTGCCTAATGGACCTCTTTGCATTTTGGAGGCAGTGTATTCCTCATTTGGATGTGCTCCTCTGGCTTATTTGTTGAGTTACCTGAAAAGCTGCTAGTTTTGAGGGGTGTCCAGAAGAATAGGAGATTTTGCAACAGGGCCAGGCAGAACTATTCAAGGTACCCTGTCATTTGGGGGTACCTTGATCCAGCAGATCCAATGGTGCTTGTAGTGTTGGTAGTAGATAGAGATGCTGTTTGGAGCTTTTGGCAGGGTCCTATACATTAGAAGAGGACAATCTTATTTTTTTAAAAATATATATACTTATTATTGATTTCAGAGAGGGAGAGGGAGAAAGAGAGAGAGAGAGAGAGATAGAAGAATCAATGATGAGAGTGAATTATTGATAGGTTGCCTCCGGCATGCCCCACAATGGGGATTGAGCCGGAAACCCAGGCATATGCCCTAACCAGCAATAGAATCCATGACCTCCTGTTTCATAGGTAGATGCTCAACCACTAAGTTACACTGGCCAGGCGATAATCTTTTTGATTTAATTTTAGAACCAAAACCTGAAGGGCATAAAGACCTTTCAGAAGGTAAAAAACGTGAAGAGGTAGAAGAGAAGAAGGAAGAGGAAGAAGAAATAGAAATAGGTGAAGAACAATCAACAATACCAGCCAATTTGGAACGACTTTGGTCCTTTTCCTGTGACTTAACCAAAGGTCTTAATGTGAGCAGCCTTGCCTGGAATAAAACAAATCCAGTAAGTTATCTAATATTTTAACAATTCCATCTCTACCATTTAAGGGAAATTGTCAAGTCCTAATGAATATTTTTTTAATTTAAGCAAGTATTTAAATAAACATAACCCCTAGTTTTAAAATGCCTCTAAAGAAAATTCATGTTTCAAAATGAAAAACGCATATAATTATGAAAAAAATTTTCTCCTTTAATATAAATACATTATCATTTTTATCTTTATATATATCTATATTGATTGTTTGATTGATTTCAGAGAGGAAGGGAGAGGGAGAGAGCGATAGAAACATCAATGATGAGAGAGAATCATTGATTGGCTGCCTCCTACACGCCCCCTACTGGGGATTGAGCCTGCAACCTGGGCATGTGTACTTGATGGGAATCAAACCTGGGAACCTTCAGTCCTCAGGCCGTTGCTCTATCTACTGAGCCAAACCAGTTAGGGCACCATTTTTATCTTAATAGATGTACTTGAGAAACTCTCTGAATCCGTATCAGATATTGAGAAATGAAGTAGAATATAGTATATATTTGATTTATTTCAACATTTACTAAACTCAGGTATCCAGATTTGTATTTGTATTTTACTTGTATTAATACAAAAACTCTGTGAGTTAGGCTTCATGATGTTGATGAGGAAATTGAAGCACAGAAAGGATAAACAACTTGCCCAAAGTTGTACAATATAAGTAAAACAGCTGAGTTCAAACCCAAACATCTACCTCCAGGTTTCTTGCTTTTAAATACTAATTGCTAAAAATCATCCTGAGAAAGACCATTCATTCATTAAATGAATCATCAAATTGGGGGATGGCTCATTTGCTTGTAAGAAAGAGATGATTATAGAGTAATGATACTTATTTTCTCTTGGGGTTTATAAACTGCTTCTGAAGACATGATTCTCAACTAGTTATTCCAAAACGCTTTTATGTAATGGCAATAAATATTTAGTGTATTTTTAAAGTGATCAAAACTAATTTATTGGTTTAAGTTGTATTGTATTATGTATGGTTAAGAATTAGCCTTATTATTTTATTGCCACGTCTTTTAAGATGCTATGTGCAAATATGATAGTTGTTATGGTTATTAAAAAACAGAAGTTCTATAATCATTTTTGTTGAAGACTAAATAACACTGTAAAATGTATATATTTTTATTGATTTCAGAGAGGAAGGAAGAGGGAGAGAGAGAGAGAAACATCAATAATGAGAGAGAATCATTGATCGGCTGCCTCCTGCACGCCCACCACTGGGTATCGAGCCTGCAACTCGAGCATTTGCCCTTACCAGGAATGGAACCATAACCCCCTACTTCATAGTTCGACACTCAGCCACTGAACCACACTGGCTGAACTGTATAAGATTTTTAATAAGATAAAATCCTTTTAATTTGGATTTGTCATTGTAACGCTATACTTGAGAACATCTCATAGATAAGTGAGATTCAATAAATCAATAATAACTGTAATAAACACATATGAATTCTATTTAGAAACTGAATACACTAACATTTTATTTTATTGAATTTATTGTGGTGACAATGATTTATAAAATTATAGACTTCAAGTGTACAATTCTATAATACATTATTCTGTATATTGTATTGTTTGTTCACCACCCCAAATCAAGTCTCTTTATCACCATTCACCCCTCTTTACCTTTTCTACCTCCCTCTACCCCCCATTTTCTCATATTGTTTTTTCTTAACCTCTTCACCTTTTTCACCCAGGCCTCTCCCCCGCCCGCCCCCCCACAACCTCCATCCCCTCTGACAACATTCAGTCTGTTCTTCGTATCTATGAATCTGTTTCTATTTTTTTGTTTTATGTATTTTGATCATTAGATTTCACATATAAGTAAAATCATATGGTACTTGTCTTTTCCTGACTGGCTTATTTCACTTGGCATAATACTCTCCAGGTCCATCCATGCTGTTGCAAAGGGTAAGCCTTTCTTCTTTTTTATGGCCAACTCGTACTCCATTGTGTAAATATACCACAGCTTTTTTTTTAAAGGGTTATTTTTTCTTATATATATTTTATTGATTTTTTACAGGGAGGAAGGGAGAGAGATAGAGAGTTAGAAACATTGATGAGAGAGAAACATCGATCAGCTGCCTCCTGCACATCTCCCACTGAGGATGTGCCCGCAACCCAGGTACATGCCCTTGACTGGAATCGAACCCAGGACCCCTCAGTCTGCAGGCTGACGCTCTATCCACTGAGCCAAACCGGTTTCGGCTATACCACAGCTTTTTAATCCACTCCTCTACTGATGGACATGTGGGCTGCTTCCAAATCTTGGCTTTTGTAAATAATACTGCAATGAACATAAAGGTGCATATATTCTTTCAAATCAGTGTTTCAAGTTTATTTGGACACATTCCCAGGAGTGGAATTGCAGGGTCATATGGCAGTCTGATTTTTACTTTTTTGAGGAAACTTCAGACTGATTTCCATAGTGGCTGCACCAATCTGCATTCCCACCATCAGTGTGCAAAGGTTTCCTTTTCTCCACATCCTCACCAGCACTTGTTTGCTGATTTATTACTGACAGCCATTCTGACAGGTTTAAGATGATTTCTCATTGTGGTTATAATCTGCAATTATATCTCTGATGATTATATTGATGCTGAGCATCTTTTCATATGTCCATTGATCATCTGTATGTCCTCTTTGGAGAAGTGCATATTAAGCTCATTTGCCCATTTTTTAATTTGATTGTCTGTATTTTTGGTGTTGAGTTTTAGAAGTTCTTTACAAATTTTGAATATTAATCCTTTATCAGATGTATCATTGGTGAATATGTTCTCCCATTCAGTGGGTTGTCTTCATTTTGCAAGAGTGAAACATCGATTGGCTGCCTCTTGTGCGCCCCCTACTGGGGATCGAGCCTGCAACCTGGGCATGTGCCCTGACCAGAAATCAACTGGCAACCCTTTGGTGCATGGGATGTACCCAACCAACTTAGCCACACTGGCCTGGGCAATCATTAACTTTTGTCTATTTATACTTACATAAGCATGTCTTGAAATGACCTGCTTTACTCATCAACTCAGGCTGTCATCATAAAATACCATAGGCTGGGTGGCGTAAATAATAGAAATTTGTTTTCTCACAGTTCTGGATGTTAGGAAGTCCAGAATCAAGGTGCCAGCTGATTTGTTCCTGGGAAGCCTCTCTTCCTGACTTGCAGATGTCTGTGTCCTCATATGGTAGAGAGGGCTCTGCTGTGTCTTTCTCTTTATAAAGGCCATTGATTTTATAAGATTAGGACCCCACCCTTATGACCTCATGTTACCTTAATTGCCTCCTAAAAGCCCTGTCCTTAAATATAATCCACATTGGGATTATGAGTTTTACATATGAATTTTGAGGGAGGAGACACATCATTTTATGATACCTTTCTTTCCCTTAAATATCTTTATTTTACACTTAGAATGATTTTGTCATTCTAAAAGACCCAAGGGATATCATAATGTAACTAGAGGACCGGGCACAAAAATT
>NW_005871111.1:5232402-5285730 GCF_000147115.1 Myotis lucifugus | reverse complement strand
TATAGGATAGAGGCCTGGTGCACGGGTAGGGGCCAGCTGGTTTGCCCTGAAGGGTGTCCTGGATCAGGGTGGGGGTCCCCACTGGGGTGCCTGGCCAGGCTGGCTGAGGGGCTGAGGGCTGTTTTCCAGCTGGCAGGTGACTAAAAGCTCCCAACCGCTCCTTGTTTTCTTTTTTTTTTTTTATTCTGGGCCAGCTTTAGCTCTGAGGCCTTGCTGCTGAAAACATCGATACAATGTTGCGGTCCGGGGCTGACTGACAGCCGGTTTCTGGGGTTTTGTTTAGCAACATAGTACATAGTTTCTTAGAGTTGCAGCTCAGAGGCCGGCAAGTCAGGCGGGGAACGTTGGAGTCTGTAGTCCCTGGAGCAAGCAAGCCTCATGTTCGCTTCCAGCTGCCTGGCTGCCAGCCACCATCTTGGCTGACAGTTAATTTGCATAAGGATACGCTGATTAGCCAATGGGAAGGGTAGCGGTCGTACGCAAATTACCATGTTTCTCTTTTATTAGTGTAGATAACAGTTTTGGAAGATTATCTCAATACTAGAGGCCTGATGCGTGAAAATTCATGCAAGAGTAGACCTTCCTTCCCCTGGCTGCCAGCACCGGCTTCCCTCTGGCACCTGAGACCGGGGCTTCCCTCCTCTGGCCGCCGGCAGGCACCCGGGACCTGTGCTGGCTTCCCTCCGGCCCCAGCTTCATCAGGAAGGACATCCGGAATGACATCTGGAAGACATCCAGTCTAATTAGCATATTATCCTTTTATTATTATAGATGTAAAGGAACTTGTTAGCAATTCATTCTTTGGGGGTACTTATTGTTTAATCTGAAAATTTGATTATCATTATAATTTTGCTTAGGAAGATGAAGGTGTAAAGTAAAATAGAGGGTATACTAGTATTTAGAAAAAGTCTTAATTGAAATGTTTTATCACTATTATAAACACAGTTCATTAATATGCATCTTTGTACATTTGCAAATATTTATGTCACCCTCTCTTATATTAAATGCAATTTTCTGATTTTCAGGATCTTTTGGCTGTTGGCTATGGGCATTTTGGATTTAAAGAGCAAAAAAAAGGATTGGCTTGCTGCTGGTCAATAAAGAATCCCATGGTAACCCAAACAGGATGAAGACCCATTTTTATTTAATTAAATGTTGACATGATTATAAAGCAGATAGTTGTTCAAGCAAGACATTTTTTTTGGTTTAAGTACATAATAATTAAAATTTGTTCTTTTTGATATAGGTTAAAGTAAATTCATTTACAAGTTCATTCAATAAATATTTATTGAACATATACTATGTACTGTTATATCTGTTGATCCAGAGTTGAACCATTATTGTTTATCACGGCTAATTACAAAGAATGAATTTGCAAAAAAAAAAAAATCCTTTGAAAATTACATTTCATTTAATACTGGGTTGTTTCTTAATATATGAATAACTCCTTATCACCCTATAAGATAGATTTTTGTTATCCTCAACTGACATAAAATAGGTTAATATGACCATCTTATTGCCATGAACTTTTCAAAGAGAATAAATAAGAATCAACCATTTGTGTGTGTGCATGTGTGTGTGTGTGCTAAATAGCCCCAGTCAATTTGTTACTTTATAGCTTTACATTTAGTTTTAATTCACAACTGAAAGGTAAAGTAAAAAACTTAGAAAAGGATCAGAAGATCATATGAAAATAGAGTTTTTATAAATATTCCCACTTTTGTTAGAAAGATGGGTTTATATAGCATAAAAGAAAGGAAGAAGCAATTTTAAACAGGTAGAAGGACTGATACAAGATTCATCATCAGTAGGCTGTCTTCTTTTCCAATAGGGTGTTAAAAACAAGAAAGTATTTAGATTAGACATTGAAACAAACCAATAAAATGCTTGACAGAATTTTAGGAAAGTACCTTAGCGAGTTTGGAACAGATAGGAACACATATGTTAGATGATTTGTTTGGAGCTAATTATTGTTTCTTTAAGAATGTAGTCCTATATTGATCAAACAAATACTATTGAAAAGTTGCCAATATATAGTAATTATTGTAGAAGCCCATCTTGTATTTCTTAAAATTATTGAGCTCTGAGAATTCATCAAAGGGAGGGAAAGGAGGTTTTGTTCCCATCTGTACTGCAACTTAGGAAGAGAAAAGTAACTTAATGTAGACTAACTCTTCTCACATCCCCATTGGCACTAGACTACACTTTAGCCATCATCAGACCCTACCTACTGTGGTGTACAAAACCAAGTTTAACATGTAATATGGTATTTTTGTTTCAGTGGCCAGAACGTATTTATCAGAGTCCATATGGAGTTACTGCTGTGGATTTTTCCATTGGAACACCTAATCTTTTAGCAGTTGGCTATCACAATGGCACCATTGCCATTTATAATGTACAGAGCAACGTTAATGTTCCAGTTCTGGATAGCAGGTGAGGATCCAAGAATTAGATAAATGTAGAATATATGCTTATTTAGAGAGAAGTAAAAATTTAATGTTATTTGGTCTTGAGTGAATGTTTACATTGTTACTGAGAATGGTACCATTATTTTTCAAACATTTAATAATTTCTCCTATTTTCTCTCCAGCTGGAATGCTTTGCCCTAATATCTCCTTTATCTTCTCTGCCCACCTCACCAACAAATTTCTTTTGGCTTGAAAGTTTTATGCTTATTCTTTTTTAAAGAAAAATTTTCTCAATTTTATTGAGGTATAACTGAAAAATTGTATATATTTAGGTTGTACACTCTGATTTTTTAAAGGTGTACAATGCGATGATTGAATATTTGTATACATTGTGAAATGACCACAATCAAATTAATTAACACATCCATCTCCTCACATAGTTACTATTTTTTGCATGTGTGGTGAGAAAACTTAAGGTTACTCTATTAGCAAACTTCAAGTATACAATACAGTATCATTAACTATAATCACCATGCTATATATTAGTTTTCCAGAAATGACTCATCTTATAACTGAAAGTTTGTATCCTTGATTGCTGTGGTACCATCTCCTCAAGGAAACATTCCCATTTCTTTCTTTTGTGCATGCTATACACAACTTTATCACAGCACACATCATGCTGTATATAAATTGTTTATGTATATATCATGCTCCTGAGGAGGCTGTAAGCTCTTTGAGGGCAAACATTAAGTTTTGTTTATCTTTGCATGCTCAATACATCCATCACATGATATCAGATATGTGACAGGATTACAGTGTTTAAGAATGAATGAATGGCCCTAACCTGTTTGGCTCAGTGGATAGAGCATCGGCCTGCAGACTGAAGAGTCCCAGGTTCGATTCTGGTCAAGGGCATGTACATTGGTTGCGGGCACATCCCCAGTGTGGAGTGTGCAGGAGGCAGCTGAATCGATGTTTCTCTCTCATCGATTTTTCTAACTCTCTATCCCTCTCTCTTCCTCTCTGTAAAAATCAATAAAATATATTTTTTTAAAGAAAAAGAATGAATGAATGAATATAAACAAACAGTGCAATATACAGTGATGTATTATAGAATTGTACACTTGAAACCTATTTAATTTTATTAACCAATGTCAGCCCAATAAGTTTAATGAAAAAGAAATAGATATAGAACTCTTAAAAGGAAAAAAAATGAATAAATAAATGAGTCATATTGAGAAAATAAAAAAGTTAAAGGGGGAGGAGGATATTGAATACATTAGGTTTTTGTAATAGACCATATATCAATGGGGCAAAAATGAGGTAGAATATTTATATTAGTTTTGAGTAAACTTTGCTGGAACTGAATGGAAATAGGCATTAAAACAGAAGTTCTTATGCTTAACTTTGAAATTATTTGCATAGTTTTGTAAGTGGAGGCCTTTCTGCTTATTTCCAGGAAGAGAGTCCATAAATTTTACCATAAAATCAAAGATATCTATGATTTTAAAAAGATTCAGAACTATTATTTTGGAGAGTTCACATTAAAAAAATCAAGGGATTCAGCACTAGGAACAGAGCAGTCAGTAATCTGACAAGTGATTTTAAAATTCACTGAGAAGTGAATAAAACTTAAACAACTTATTCATTTAAACTACAAAAAATCCTTATAAAGATAAAGATACTTAATATTCAATATGTATAAAATAAGCTAAATTTAAACAATTTAACTAGGAAAAAATAAAAGGAATAGAATAAGTGAAATACATTTTTAAAAGAAAGGAAATAATTTGCTTTTGTATTTGTTATGAGAACCAATAGAATTAATGTAGTAACAATTTTCTTTTTAAGAAATGAGAAAAACGGCAGTGAATATTAGGTGTCAAAGTGATTATTTTTCCTGTTTTTCAAAATATTTAAATTAAAAATCCAGTTTTCAACAATAAAAGCACTCTATAAGTAGGTTATAGTGCCCTATGGTGTTGTCCTTATCACTTGTACTCTAAGTCTTTTTTTAAAAAAATTCTTATAATGAGTATATATTTAGTACTTTTCTGTTTCAGTGAATCACCTCAAAAACATTTGGAACCTATATGGCAACTACAGTGGATAGAACAAGATCGAGGAACAACAGGTGATGACAAGAGAGAAATACTAGTTTCTATATCAGCAGACGGAAGAATCGCCAAATGGGTTATACGCAAAGGACTGGACTGTTATGGTAAAAAAAAAAATACTACTAATAAATAGATATCAAGTTATCTTTCTCTTGTTATAGGCTGAATTAAAAATTCCTAGTAAACCATGTATAAGAGGTGAAAAATTTTGGTTTTGCTAAATAAGAAAATAAAACTGGGCTTGGTCATTTTTTTGTAAGCATCTAGTTTGGGTATTTGCTAATTTTAACCTAATCACATGCAGAAGATGGCAGAAATCATTATTTGCAGAAGGGACATATTATATCTACAATACCTTTTCATGTGATAAATAAGATATATTTTTTCTTTTTTTTTATCACTCAAATAATTTTAATAAATTGGTTTGGGGACAGTTTAGGATTTCAGTTGAAACTAGTTAACACTCTCAAACAACACTATTATATTTGCAAACTTAGTTTTCTAAAGCAGGAAACCTTTTCTTCTATTCTCTCCCATTACTTTTTTCCATTTATTTATCTCTTCCCTGCCTCATTCTAAAAATTAATTCAGATGTCTATATAATTGCTTGGAATTATGGCACCAATGTAGCAGAAACAGCGTATATGTATTAAATCATATGGCAATTGATTTTCTTCCCCTGGTATGTACTTGCTCCACTCACCATCCTAGCTTCCTCTAACTACTAAAAACCCTAAATTGGTCCCAGGGAAAGCACTTAAAACCTTATATTTTCAGAGTCATGAAAAAACAGATCAAAGGGAGAAATCACACTAATATCTCCCCATGAAGGAAATAAAAATCTGTGCATCTCATGATTTGAAACCCTTGGGGGACCTAAGAAATGTACTGTATTTTTTCTTTAAATAAAGATTTGATGCGTTTGAAGCGAACTACTGCCAGCATCAGCAGAAGAGGAGGGGAAAAGGAAAAGAAAGGTGAAGCTTTGATATCTCGTCAAGCTCCTGGGATGTGCTTTGCTTTTCATCCCAAGGTAAATTATTTCAATCCATGATTTACTATTGCATATAACAACTTCCAATAATGGAAGTATATTAAGATATAAAGCAAGACAAAAAGTTAGCATGTTAACTAATATTGTGCCTTGTAAGTAAGAAAATAACAAACACAGCTGTCAACCAAAGGTGGTATGGCACATTCCAGTTGACTATACTCTGTCTTTATCTTCTTTCCAGAGAAAAGGTCTGTATTTCTGAGGAACTATGGCAAGATCCTCTTTACAACTGCATGTATAATGAGTGCCCCTCCTTGCCCTTCCTGTCTGCTCTGCTGCGCTATTGTTCCAATAGAAACCAAATGTACCATATAGTCCTCTAGATCCTCCATGTGAGGGGTTGCTCTTATGACTCTAGGCATCAGGAAGACTACTTAACACATTGCGCACCAGTAGTTTTGTTGCCAGCTTTACCCAGTGGCCAGATAAGTTTCTAGTAAACGAGTACAAAAAGGTTTTACAAAGTCTCACACTTTAAAAAGATAATAGCTTGTAAGAACATGTAATAAATAACTTCAAAATGCAATGGGTATTTAATTTTAAGGCGTGCCTTTAACATTATGTAAAACACTGAGTAATATGAAACAGGAGAATGCTCGTGATCCTCCCACAATGTGTTAAGTTCCTGCTTATCAAGCCCAGAATCAAATCGAAGCACAGTTAATGAACTTCTACTTTTTAAAATTCTTTTTATCTGGAGGTTCTTTGGAGTCAGAAAATTCAGCCATTATGACCCACTTCTACGAAAACATATCCTAATGTTTTCTGATATGTAATATGGTCATCTCTTTAGTGTCACCGTTGTCTACCTAATTATGCAAACAAAACTTGAGCTCCTACTTTGTTCTATCCTAGCATCCAAATGATAGTGAAGTCTTACTGCATCACTCCTTCCAGCCCAAGCGTACTCCTTGTTAATGTAGCTCAGGCCTTTGTCATGTTTCACTTTTATAACAGTGCTAGCATATTCTAACTGCCTTCATTCTCAAATTCCTGTAATCTACTTTTCACCTAACTCTATAACAGTGGTTCTCAGCGTGGGCAGGCTGGTGGGTATTTTCCCACCAGGAGACTTTTCACAATGTCGTAACATATTTTTGGTTCTTACAGCTGGAGGAGGTGGGGCATGGGGAGGAATGCTATTGCCGTCTAGTGAACAAAGTCGAAGGATGCGGGGAAACATACTATAAATGCATCGTGCAAGGACCATCGCCATCTCCCACCACCAGATAAAGAATTAGCTGGCCGAAAATGTCCATAGTGCTGGGTTGAGAAGCCCTAGTCTGGTGTCCTAGAAATGTTCCTTGGTGGGAGGAATTCAAGATGATCATGTAGTCTATAAAGCATGTCAAACTCAAAGGCTAACACGGGCCAAATAAACAAGGTTGAAGTTTATGTGGGCCGCAAAAAAACAAAAGCTTCAATTTTCATTGAAATGTAGGTTTATTTTGAGACATGCTGAATACAAAGGGCTGAAATAAATGAGTAATTGTTAACATAACATAATAGAACATTTTAATAAAAATTAATATTTTTTCTTGAACATTAACTTACCAGACACTGAATAACTATACAAATTAATAAGCGTAATGCAAATAAGCCTATTTTTCTTGTTCTCCGAAAGTGAAATATTTCCTGTTGTGCACACCAAACAAGGCAGTCCAAGACTAATGACGTGGCAATCGGCTGCTAAAATATTCGCTGCTAGTATTAGTGGAGAGAAATGGTGCGCCTGCACATAGGGCACATAAGGGAAATGAATGCAACACGATTATAGGAATCAGTCATTAGCGAATGTTGTAGTTAGTTAATAATTATGTATAACAGGATATTGTAAAAATTAAATTACAAAATTTTTATTAAAATGTTTCTTACAAACTGTTATATTAGCTGGGCTACAAAAATATTTGTTGTGGGCCATATGTGGCCCTCGGGCCATGAGTTTGACATGCTTGCTGTAAATAAAGACTTTTACTTCTTCCTTTTTAATCTGGTTACCTTTTATTTCTTTTTATTGCCTGATTGCATTCATTAGAACCTCTAGCACAAGTGGCAATGGAAATGGCGAAAACAGACATCCCTGTCTAGTTCCTTATCTTAGGGAAACAGCATTCAGTCTTTTACTATTAAGTGTGATTGAGTATAATGTAAGCTGTAAGTTTCCTGCAGATGGAATTAGATCCTTACTGCATCCATCATACACAAAAACACTTTTAGAAGAAAATGTAGGAGAATATCTCTATGACCTCAAAGTAGAAAAAATCTTCTTAAACAAGGCACAAAAAAGTACCATCCTATATAATAAAAGCCTAGATGGCATCATGCACGATGCCCTCGCGCAACGTCGCCACAAGATGATCAGCAGGGGAGGGCAGTTGTGGGCAAACAAGCCAGCAGGGGAGGGCATTTGGGGGCAACCAGGCTGTCAGGGTAGGGTGGTTGGGGGGGACCAGGCCAGCAGGGGAGGACAGTTGGGGGCAACATCAGGCCGGCAGAGGAGGGCATTTGGGGGCAACCAGGCTATCAGGGTAGGGTGGTTGGGGGGGACCAGGCCAGCAGGGGAGGGCAGTTGGGGGCAACATCAAGCCGGCAGAGGAGGGCATTTGGGGGCAACCAGGCCAGCAGGGGAGGGCAATTAGGGGTGACCAGGCTGGCATGGAAGGGCAGCTGGGTGCAATGAGGCCGGCAGGGGAGGGCAATTAGGAGTGACCAGGCTGGCAGGGGAGGATAATTGAGGGCAATTGGGTCGACAGGGAAGGGCACTTGGGGATGATTGGGCCAACAGGCAGAAGCGGTTAGGGACAATCAGGCAGGCAGGCAGGTGAGTGGTTAGGAGCCAGCAGTCCGGGATTGTGAGAGGGATGTCCTGCAGTCGGACATCCCCCAAGGGGTCCCAGATTGGAGAGGGTGCAGGCTGGGCTGAGGGACACCCCCACCCCTGTGCACGAATTTCATGCACCAGGACTCTAGTATAAATATATATATCTATTATATATAATATATATATAATATATATAATATATATATATATAATATATATATATATATATATATATATAAATACCAGCTACATTAAAATGAGAGCTGCTATTTATCAAAAGGTACCAAAGAAAATAAAAAGCCATACACTGGGAGAAGATATTTGCAACATATTTAATAAATAAAGAATATCTAATAGAACACAAACTTAAAGAAATAAATATTAAAAAGATAGATTATTAGTAAAATAGTCCAGAGATGTGAACAGAAGAGGAAATAAAAGTGTGCTCAACGTTGTTAATATTCACATACATGGCAATCTAAACCATTAGGTATAATTTTACACTTAATAAATGGCAAAATTTAAGATTTCTGATATGACCAACTGTTGAAGAGAATGTGGGTCAAAGGGAACTTTTATTTACTGCTGAATGTAAATTAGTAATGGTACTTGGGGGAAGGGGGACGGATTTTACTTTTTGTGTAATTTAAAATTGCATATGCCCCATGATCTAGTATTTGCATTCTTAAGTACTGGTACACACTAGAGCAGTGTGTCTAAAATGTTAATGTACATATAAATTATTTGGAAACCTTGTGAAAATGCAGATTCTGATTCAGTAGATCTGGGGTAAGGCGAGATTCTGCAGTTCTAAAATGCTCCCAGGTGATTCTGACCCCACATAGTTAGGACATAGAACACTTACTTTCAGACTTTCTAACTATGACTTATTTCACTATAGGAAATGCATTTATTTATTCATTTAAAAATATTTTTTTTTTTTTTTACAGAGAGGCAGGGAGAGGGATAGAGAGTGAGAAACATCGATGAGAGAGAGACATCGATTAGCTGCCTCCTGCACACCCCCCACTGGGGATGTGCCCACAACCAAGGTACATGCCCTTGACTGGAATCGAACCCGGGACCCCTCAGTCCTCAGGCCAATGCTCTCTCCACTGAGCCAAACCAGTTAGGGCTAGGAAATGCATTTAAAATCCTCATTTAGCCCTAACCGGTTTAGCTCAGCGGATAGAGCGTCGGCCTGCGGACTCAAGGGTCCCAGGTTCGATTCCGGTCAAGGGCATGTACCTTGGTTGCGGGCACATCCCCAGTGGGGAGTGTGCAGGAGGCAGCTGACCGATGTTTCTAACTCTCTATCCCTCTCCCTTCCTCTCTGTAAAAAATCAATAAAATATATTTAAAAAAATAAAATCCTCATTTAATACATACATTTTGTTATAGATTTTTGAACTAGACACCATCTAGTTCAATTTCTCATTCCCAGCAAGAACCATTTCCTTAGCATTATATACATAAATAGCTATTATTAAGTCATCTGCCTTCTTCTTGACTTGTTCTATTGAAAGAACACTTATTATTTCCCTGGACTGCTAGTTCCAGTGAGAGATAGCTCTAAGTGTTAAAAGGTTTCTTCCTCATTTTAAGCCAATGTTTGTCCATGTAATTTCTAGATAGGATGCTAAGTTATATCCTCTATTCCAGCAAAAAGTAAATCTATATTTTCTTTGCACAGTAGTTCTTCAAGTAGTTTAATTATTGTAAAATCATGTTAGAAAGAAAAAGGCAACAGACAACTATCTTTAGTATTTCTAGTTTTGGTTCTTGAATTGATTTTAATATATCTTGAGTGGTCTAATCTTCTATTTAGCACATTTACTAACGTATCAAAAACCAATGCATTTTGATTTTTTGTGTTGTAGGACACAAATATCTATTTGGCTGGCACTGAAGAAGGTCACATTCACAAATGTTCTTGTTCATATAATGAACAATACCTAGATACCTACAGAGGACATAAGGTTAGTTTAATTATAGTAAGTATGGAAAATGTATCTTGAAATATTTCTGAAACAATAATATCATTATGCATAGTATTTTAAATATGCAATACATTTACACCTTCAGAGTTAAAAATATCAACTCAAAATAAGTGCTTGCTTGCATGGAAACTACCAATAATGTGTGGGGCATTGTTTTTGGCTTCCAGATATCCTCAGTTTTTTCTTGCACATTATGGAAGTCACAAGTTTTATTTGTTTCTGACTTTGCTTATAACATGCTGATCCCAAAATAAAATTGTCTCTTGCATATCCTGTTCTGCATATCTTTTACAATTGTTCCACCTATATTTTCTTCATTTCTTTTTTCTTAACACTCCTTATATTTTTAAGTCAGTATGTATAATATGTATTAATATTTAGTGAGTATTGTATCAACTATTTTTTAATGTTTTTGTATGGCATAATTTAGAGACGATTCAATTTATGATGTTACTTTCAGCTAAAATAATACCCACATAATAATGCGTGGTGGATAAATCTTCTAGAAATCTTAGCATTTTAAATTTGTTGTTGAAGTTTAAAGTATCAGATATTAAATACTATTTACCAATGTGTTTTAATTTATTTTTTTAATTTAAGGGTCCAGTGTATAAAATAGCATGGAATCCGTTTTGTCATGATGTGTTCTTAAGCTGTTCTGCAGATTGGGGCGTTATTATATGGCAACAGGAAAATACCAAGCCTTTTTTGAGTTTTTATCCGACTACTTATGTTGTTTATGATGTTGCCTGGTCCCCGAAATCATCCTATATATTTGCAGCTGCAAATGAGAACAGAGTGGAGATTTGGGACCTTCACATCAGCACGTAAGTGTTAATATTTTTCTTGGGGATGTTTCTAGTAGAAGTAGGTCAAACTAAATGATACCTGTAAGTTTTGACATTGGTTACAGAGACCTGTACAGGGTGGGGCAAAAGTAGATTTACAGTTGTTCATATGGAAAACAATGCAATGATTAATAATAACACAAGAATAAACTCTGTGTTTTCTGTATTCACAACTGTAAACCTACTTTTGCCCCACCCTGTATTTACTTTGAAACAAGTAATAGTTTATACTATGAGAGTTCTTTAAGAATAAAGATGTATGCCAGGATGCTATATTAATATTAATTACTTATGTGGTTATAAACATATTTGAATGAAAATAGGTTCTATTGCCCTGGCCAGTGTGGCTCAGTTAGTTGGATATAGTCCCATACACCAAAAGGTTGCCTGTTCCATTCCCGGTCAGGGCACATACCTGGTTGTGGCTCTATCCCCCATGTGGGACATGCCAGAGGCAGCCAGTCACTGTGTCAATGCCACATCGATGTTTCTCTCTCACCCCTCACCCTTTCTCACTCTCTAAAAATCAATAAAAATCAATAAAAAGAAAATAGGTTATATTATTCATCTCCTCAAATGATTAAATACTGATATATAATATTAAGAAGCAGTTATTTTGATTTTGAAAATGCTTAAGCTTTTTATTTTTATTGCATAAAATCACAAAAAATATTTCAGACTTCTCTAAGTCTGAATATACAAAGAACATATTAACAACAACTGAATTTACAAATAAAATATTGTATTACAGTTTGGATCCTCTAATTGTGAATGTTGCTAACCCTGGAATCAAGTTCACAACTGTTCTCTTCGCTAAACAAACAGATTGCCTTCTAGTGGGAGACAGTGATGGACAGGTTGCTGTGTATGAACTGAGAAATATGCCCACTGCTTTGTCTTCTGGCCGGGTAAGATTCAAAAGTCAAAATTTCATGTAATTGTATGATTTTATTTAGTTGCAATTTTGTGTCATACAAGGAAAGGCTTTACATTTCTTATATCTTAAGTGTGGTGCAATGGAAAAAATATAAGTTACAAGAACTGCTACCTACTTGGCATGATTCCTATCTGTTCCCTGTCTGTAAAATTGGAATAATGATGTTTTGAGCATAAGATTTATAAATGTCATATGAAAGAACTTAAAATTGTACCTAATATTTACTTAGGACTTAATAACTGTTAAATATAGCTGAAAATTTACTGAAATATATACAAAAACTTTTACAAGAAATAATATTTTTAGATATTATCCAATGTTCCTAAAATAAGCATTTGTTTCTATTGGTTTAGCATTATCCTTAGTCCCTTTCTCTGATCTTCAAATACCAAAGCTTTGTTGTAAAACTTTGACAAGCAAAGTAATATCAAAGATGTCCATTATTTATAAGGTAGCTTTTCAAGTTTTTCTGGTTCTTATGTTTAACTTTCTATTTTAAGCAATAATCTGGAAAATATTACAGTAAATAAAATAAACATGTTAAAAACATTAAAATATTCAGAAATCAATAAGGAAAAACACTAAGACTCCAGGAGAGAGTAGATAGTGATTGGAAACTTCATTCACAAAAAAATGACTAGTATCTTATATTTTAAAATTCAACCTCACTAATAATTAAAGAAATAAAAAATTATTACATTAAATTAACATGTGATAGCATTCTCATATATCAAATTAACAAAGGTTTTTTTTTTTTAATGGGACTGCTCAGTACTGGCAAACATTTGATAAGATAGGTCCTCGGCTATACTGATGTTTAGAATAGAAATTGGCGTAACTTCTTTGGAACCAAATTAGCAATATGAGCCAAGACTATCCACTTCTGGGACTCTATCTTGTAGAAATATTCATAAAGGCAATCAAAGAAATTAATTATAGCATTATTTGTAATTGGATTAAAAAACAAAAAGAAGAAGGAAACAACTTAAATATCCAACCAGAGAAAAATATGGTCAGGGAAGGCAGATGTGTTTATTCGATTTGGGTCACATGTCAGAGGTAGAGTTCTACCCCAACCATAACTTTATTTGACTGTAAATGCTAAATAAATAAATAAACAAATTAAAAATACATAAAAATAAATCAAAGTCACAAATTTATTTGTTAGACAATTTAATATGACAGGTTCTCTTATATATAATAAGTATTTAACATACAAAATATATAGCCCGAGCTGGTTTGCTCAGGGGATAGAACATCAGCCTGTGGACTGAAGGGTCCCAGGTTTGATTCCAGTCAAAAGCACATGCTCGGGTTGTGGGCTCGAACCCCAGTAGGGGGCATGCAAGAGGCAGCCAATCAATGATTCCCTCTCATCATTGATGTTTCTATCTCTCTCTCCCTTCCTATCTGAAATCAATAAAAATATATTTAAAAAATAAAAAAGAAAATATTTATAAATTCCTTAATACAAAAATAGTAAAATTATCTGTTTAATTTGCTGCATTATTTCCATATACAATTCTTATTCTTCTGAGGGTAAAAATATGTTTTCTCAATAAAGAAACAAATGAAACATCCTAAGTAGTTTTGGAGATTATTTTCTCAACTGGCTGAGATGCATATTGACTGTAGACATTTAAAGGAATTTTCCTAACTGCCGAGTCCTGTCGCACTGTTGATTTGTCATTATCCTCCATATGGAGAGGTCTCAAAGCCCTTGTCTCCTAAAGTCTAGTTACATATTACTTACCTTCTCCATTCTTTTATGGAGCTCTGCAACATGTTGCTGCATCACTTGATTGATTTCTATCAAGTAATTGAAACAACCTAAATGATCATCAGTGGAGAACTGGATAAGTAAAATATAGCACATTCACCTGAGTGACTACAATACCAAAGTTTAAATGATGTATATTTCAACATGTCAATATGACACATTTTGAATACATAGTATTGAGCAATAAAAGCAAATTTCATGAAAGGAAGTACAAAATATGATTTTGTAATATTATTTAAACACAAAAAATAAAACTGTGTTCTTAGGCATGCTTATAGTTAGTAAATGTATAGACTGGAAGGTGGAAGACAATGTTTCATTTCTGTGTTTGGATTTGTATCATTTAGAGACATCTTTTTTTGTGTGAGCAGTATGCCATGTAAGCAGAAAGTAGGCAAAACTCAGAGTCTGAACATTTTTGGCAAACTAGTGTGTGTGTATGTGTGTTTTAATGATTTCAATGCTGGTGAGCAAAATTTTCTTTTAACAAATATATTCCATAAATTAGTAAATAAATATAGTTTCCTAATACAAATAAGTCTTTTATGCTTT
This sequence comes from Myotis lucifugus, assembly GCF_000147115.1. NCBI lineage: Eukaryota > Metazoa > Chordata > Mammalia > Chiroptera > Vespertilionidae > Myotis > Myotis lucifugus. Next base: position 5,271,213 of record NW_005871111.1, on the reverse strand, counting down.
TGTTCATAATATTCTAAAGGTTAAAGATTATATTTCTGGGAAATTAAATTATTAATCAGTTTTTATATTACTTATTGTCAAACACGAGCTTAACTCATATAGCTCTTTTGTAGCTTTGCAGAGAATTATAATCATAACAGTAATTTGAAGTCTCAAAGCAATTAATGCCATTATTTTCTATCAAGATATCTTATCAAGTAACATTATGATCTATAATTTTCCCATTAATTTTAACCAAGAGTGAATAAAATTTTTGGAAGTCTTATGATTTCATTCTATAGGAAAAATCTGTACCAAATTTATGGTAAAGGCTGCCTCCGGGAAGTGAGTGCTGAAAGAAGAACAGCATTGGGGTGGGCTGCAAAGGGAACTTTAATGTTATCAGTATGGTTTTATTTCTTTTATTAAAAAGTATCCAAGGCTGCCCTCGCCAGTGTTGCTCCATGGTTAGATCATTGGATTGTGCATGGAAGGGTCATGGGTTTGATTCCTGGTCAAGGGCATATACTTGGGAGCAGGTTCAATCCCTGGCCACTTCAGGGCACATGCATGAGGTAACCAACTAATTTATCTCTCTCAGATCTCTCTCTCTCTCTCTCGCTCTCTCTCTCTCTCTCTCCCTCCCTCCCTCCCTTTCTCCTTCCCCCCTCCCTTACTCCCTACCACTCTCTAAAAATCAATGGAAAAAAATATCCTCAGGTGAGAATTAACAAAACAAGAAAGGTCTCCAAGGCAAAGATGACATTTGTTGGTTGAGTAGATATGTGTTTTCCAAAGGCAAAGTACCAGGCAGCACACATACCATGTATGCTCAGCAGGGTTCACTGGGGAAAACCCACGGAGAAAGGATCGACAGCAGTTTTAAGACCACAGCTCCCCCGTATCTCTGCATTGCCCATCACCCTTTGTGGCCTTGCACAGTAGCAGGAGGAGGAGAAGGAGAAGGAGAAGGATCCTTGGACTATGGAGGTTTTGAGGGACGAGATTTCTGAAACTCTGCCCCCCTCTCTGATGTGATAAAAAACCAGAATACAATTGTGCTGTGACATAGCAGAACATTGGATGCAGCCCTATCCTGTCAAGTCAGGATTCATGGTTTGGGGTAACATCAGTATGGCACCTGGCATGAACAGGCGCCTGGGATCCAAGCCTTGCAATTATAGCAAGTGATGTAGCCAGTTGTCAACAGGATTAACCAACACGTTAGCATTTATTGTTTGTTGAAGCACCAGTTCTCTCCTGGCAGGATGGGAATTGGTTGCTGGGGGCCCAAGTCTTGCACTGTACAGAATTATGGTTCAAGCACTTGGCAGAAGCCAGTTTCAATGGGACACTGCACAAAGAAACTCCCTTTTTGGAGGCAGCCTGTAGAGAATTACTCCTGGATATTATTTCTACTCTTACGTTTCAGTGAACAAATGTTTGTCATATTATTCTATGTACTTGGGCTTTTACCTTTTCCTTCCCCAGATTAAAGAAAAAATAAAAGTAAAATCTTCAAAATGGGGTTTTAGAAACATAAAACACACAAACACAATAAATTCATGCTGAGAGACACAGAAGGCAGAAAAAAATACACCATTCTTTCAGCAAATATTTACTAAGTATGCACTATGGCAGGGTCTATTTGGAGCAGTAAGAACATAATAGTGAACAAATTATGGAAGTGATCTATTATATTTACCCAAGTGAGAACAAGCTAGAAAGAGATGGGTTTGAGAAGCAACCTGGGAACTGACTGGGAGTGTCAGGACTTGAAGGATGGAAGGAAAGCCACAGAGAATTATGGTACCGGCTAAAAGACAGGAACTGGCCTACATGTTATCTGAGGTGTTTATAACTCTTCAGAGTTTATAGTACACTTTCACATATATTAGCTCACTCAACTCTTAGAACACTCTTTAGAAGTAGATAGATGTTAACTATTTCTAGACGTAAGTGATTTTCTCAAGATTACCTTGACTGTGTGATCAGGGAATCTCCAGGCTCTGCTCCCAATTTCCATCTTTTCACTGCATCTTTCTTAAAAACTCACCTCCCATCTTTGGTTTCAGCCTCTTACATATGATCATTTTACCCCTTTAGTACAAAGGTCATTGTTATTATTACATGAAATACATAATCCACATAGAAATTCAGTCATTTTACTCTCTCTAAATCAAGTACTGTATTACAGATCATGAAAAAGCCTAAGATAATATTAAGATTAAAAGTTATTTTACAGATGAGAAAATTCAGCTTTATGCATTAAGCTAATGAGAAAATTCAGCTTTATGCATTAAGCTAATCAGGAGCTGCCAGAATTGTCCCTTTACTGAATTCTTATAAAACTGCTTAAAGAGCAGATTTATACTAGGGATTTTTTCCCTTTTACAATCTTAGTGATAAGATATGTGTATCACTAACATATATATATATATGTGTTATAAATGACAATTTAAAGACTACTTTACCTCTTAATTTGTATTTTATTGCATTGTAATTGTGTGACTTTTTTTTTCTTTTCCAGAGAGATGTGATAGATAGTTTGCTTGGACCAAGGTCAAATCAACCAGCATAAATTGTCATTACTGATATCCTTTCTTGTTAATTGTTTTTTTTTAAAGGAACAATGTTTAATATCTAATAGTCTGATTGGATGCAGTAAGCTGGGATTTTGATTTTAGAAAACAATATTTAATGTATAACTTCTATTTGAACTTAATAGAAATTTAATCAACCTTTATTCCAGAGATATGTTGTTAGTTTTTTATCCAAACTAATTGTAAGGGTATTGTTGGGATTTTCTTAATTTTTGAAAGATACTCCTACTCCATTTCTTAATCGTATTCCAAGTACACATACATACTTATAAAATGTCTATGTATGTTAGAAAATTATTATTCCTTTAGAAGAAAAGCTTGGAAGTTATTAGAATTACTTAAACAAAAATCTTTATTAAGTCTAAGTTCTATACACATTTAAATCTTCTGTTTTCCAAGGTTTGTGAATTATGCAGGTGTTAGTATTAAGAAAATACTGGATTCTCACACTCAACTTTAAATCAATATTCATCCTCTTAGATCTGAGAGCTGAGCTATAGAACTTTATTAGACTATTTGACAAGCAAAAGACATGACAGCAAAAGTCAGAATTGCACTGTTTGGCCAGCAGGCATGACACTCACAGTTCAGGGAGAAGAGTTAGTCTGGGATACATCAGGGCTCCCTCCTCTGCATGCCCGCAATCTGCCCAGACTTAAGTGGGCCCACAGAGAAAACAGAAAGTCCCTGATCTATAGTTTGCATCCGGATGTTATTTTATAATGACTTCTAGGGCAAGCTTGTGGAAATAGAAGGAGTAGGAGGCAGTGACTCCTCCAAACATAGATTGCTAACAGTCTGTTCCATGCTGTTTGTTTCAACAAGTCCTGGTTTTTGTTAACTGAGGCTGAAGGACAGTATGGCCTATAAAGCATGTTACGTGAGGAGGACAAGACAAGGCATTTAAAACTCACTAAACTCTCTAAAAAAGATATGTATTAAAACTAAGAATACAATCCATGCAACAGTGGGAACTACCTTTCACAAGTATCAATTTCTTCAACATCTCCATTTCTTTGGAGCCATCTGTTAAACAAAAGCAAGGCAACTTTTAGGTAGACTGAGATCTGAGGTCATGTTATAAGGAACATGCATTTACTACTGGTAGAAGTCTATTGTAACACATCCCCTTGTCTTTCTGAAAGGTTGGACTTTCCATAGCACCCTGTGCAACAAAATAAAAACTTAATTTCATTGGGAAAAAAGTGTTCCTTTTTATTATGTATTTTTGATCATTAAAATAATTTCACATATTCTACTCTCATTGAGCCTAATTGAAAAATAAAGCTATTTTATACTTCCTGGATCCTGGGCAACTGACTCTATTCCATTTTACCTTTCTGAACATCATTCTTGTAGACTCTCCCATACTTTTAGATTAGCATCACACTTTTACTTTAAGATTTTCACTTGAGAGTTATAGAAACTATAGAAGGCATTATTTTGCTGGTTTGCTAGGCTGACTTTGGATTCTCACTAGAAAATTTTGGTTACCATAAAATTTTAAAAAATTAAAAACTTTATTTTCTTGGAGCAGTTTTATGTTTATAACACAATTGAAAGGGAGGTATGGAGATTTCCCGTATGCCATCTGCCCTGAGAAATGCATAGCTTCTCCAGTTATCAACATTAACACCAGAGTGGTAAGTTTGTTATAACTGATGAACTTATACAGACATAATAATCACACAAAGTCCATAGTTTACTTTAGGGTTCACTTAGTGTTATACATTATATGGGTTTGGGCAAATGGATAATGACATACATTCATTACGTGTAGTATTATAGAGAGTGTTTTCTCTGCCCTAAAAATAATCTGTGCCATGCCCATTTATCCCTTCCCTCCCCCATCCTGTCTCGATAGTTTTGCCTTTTTGTCTGGATGAACCACAGTTAATTGTCATTCACTTACTGAAGGATATCTCGGTTGCTTCCCAATTTTGGCAATTATGAATGAAGTTCCTATGATATCTATGTACATGTTTTCAACTCCTTTGAGGAAATACCGGTATGATTGCTGAAACCATATGGTAAGAGTATGTTTGGATTTGTAACTCCCAAACTGTCTTCCAAAACTGACTGTGCCAGTTTTCATTTCCACCAGCAATAAATGAAAGCTCAGCATCTACAGCAGGTGCTATGGAGGACAGAGAAGCACATGATTTCAAGGGGCATGTTGGAGTTGCAAGATTTTCACACATGGATAATTGTAGAATATAATAAGTTGGAATTCAGGCAGGTCTAAATAATGTTGGAAGGAAGGAATCTAGCTGTCATTGAGCACTTATGAAGTTCCAGATAGTTTCATGGGCAACATTTCTTTCACTCTTCTGATAAGAATTCTGTGAAGTAAGTACTCTTACCACCACTTACCATTTTACCGAAGGCAAAATTATTCACCCAAGTAGTAAGCAATGTGTCTAGGGAGAAACCAAGTCTGCCTGCCTTTAAGAACTGAGGTCTTTGTTTATTCTACACTGTGCCTCCGGTAGGAAAAGGGAGATGGTGGATTGCTGTAGTAAATGACAGTATTGTGGAGATACGACGAGTGGGGTGAAATGGAATTCTAGTGGGAATTCCAACAGTAGGAATTGTCTGACCAGAATTTTGGGAATGAACCTACCGTGTTCCAGAAATAGTGAGGGGACTGACTTCTCTGAATTTCTTCATTTTTTTTAATTCAAGTAATTTAGAAGTTTGGTATTCTTTCTGCTAGTCTTATATAAAGTGTGAGGCAGAATTTATTTAAGATTCTATTTTAATAATCAATTGTGTTTATGTCTAATCATAAAAAGTTAAAAAAGGGAAACATGATTATATAATAAATGCTGCCACCTATGATTGTAAAGGTTTCTATTTAGTTTACAATGACTTTAGTAGCCATAGCTGGTTTGGCTCAGTGGATAGAGTCAGCCTGCGGACTGAAGGGTCCTGGATTTGATTCTGGTCAAGGGCACATGCCTGGATTGCAGGCTCAATCCCCAGTAAGGGGTGTGCAGGAGGCAGCCAATCAATGGTTCTCTCTCATCATTGTTGTTTCTATCTCTCTCTCCCTCTCCCTCTCTCTCTAAAATCAATAAATATATATATATATATAAAAAGTTAAATAAGTAAAATGACTTTGGTAAACAAAAGTATTTTTTAAAATGACCCATAGTTTTCATATTTTGGTAGGTGAATTTCTTGAAAAATTATGAACTTACCACCTCCACCTTAATATTGAGTGGTTCAGAGTTACTAGATGTTAACAGAAAGAGTAAGGGTTTTTAATCTCAAGAGAGTAAGCATAAATTTACTAGATTTACATAATTTGTCGACCTCTGGAGTAGAAAATGAAAATACACTAGAAAAAGTACAGTCAGACTATCTATGACACACACAGAAGTGGAATGGATGTCTGTATAAGGCTCTCTCTTTTTAACACCACTGATGTAATACTATTTATTTAACCTTTCATAGGTTTCAGAGTATTTTTCATGTATTATTTATTTGATCAATTACCGGTTTACCAATCAGCATTCATTCATACATGAGTTCTGGGTGCTTGCCAGTGTGCCAAGGTGCTGATGAGTCAGTCTGAACCAAGTTAAAGTGAGAGAGGACTTTGGAAACAACACCCTGATAAAAACAGTGGGGCCCGCTTTTTATTTTCAGGCAAGAGGTTTAAATCTCCAGGGCACACACAGGGTTGTTTTGTGTTTGTGTGTTTTTTGTTCATAGCTTTGGAAGCTGCTGGTCGCAGAGCAGAGGTGGCCAGTACAACCCAAGTCAAGCCTTGCCTTGGCTCCGATCCAGCTGAGACACTGGCTACATCACCCCTCTCTGCACTCGTGTCTCCTCCTCCATAAAATGAGGAGGCTGGCAAGGACTGAATGCTTCCCAAAATGTCTAATCTCCCTGAAACAAGACCAACATGAAAAAAAAGTGATGTGTAGGATTCAATTTCCTTTCAGAAATCCAATGCTTTGCGCCAAGAGTAGAACTTGGTTGCTGCCTTCCTTATCAGGGTCCGTTAAGGAAGTGGGGTTTTTGTTTGTTTGTTTTCTCTTTTGTTTGTTTTCTCTTTCTCTATTCCTTTCAGTTGAGAAAAGAAGCTACTTCCAGCTTCCAAAGGAACACGAGGTTTCTGAGGAAAGCACACCGTAAAACCTTGGGCAGGTGGATTCCGCAGGGGAGGAAAGTCTTGGGCATGGACAGCCACGGTGGGACCTACAGGCTGTGTGCTGCACCAGTGGCTGCTCCATGGCTGACCTGAGTGCTCTTTGCTAAGACGAGAGCAGATGCCCGATGGGTGGCAGCGCTTTAGCACATGGTTAATCACAGTGTGTTACTGCCCAGGGCCCTGACATTATGGAATTTAAATAATGGCTTTTGGGTAGGCAATCTTCCTTTCCTAAAAGTTGTGTATGAAGAATGGTTAAAACCACAATGAAGCCTATTTTCTTCCTTTGCCTAGATGACTGTTTTCAAATTTTCACGAATCCTTTGAAATTTCGAATGCTGTGCAGAATTGCAATAAAAATGCCATAAACAAAGCTTGCTGTGATTTTTCTTACTTTTAAAAAAATTGAAAAAATAACTTTAAAACAATAAACAGAAAATGCCGATGGTAGAAGAACCTAAACAATACAAATCAACTCTTATTTCATCAACTAGAAATAACTATCCATGCTTAGCTTTTGGGTTATTGTATATCACTGAAAATGTACACACTGATTTATTGTCAGGTATAAGAAACTACACAAAATGCCTTTCTCAAAGACCCCTAGAGTGCTCAAGAAATGTGCTTAGTATCATGCACTGACATTCTACTTGAGAATAGCTGGGGGCATGTATGTAACCATCAGGCCCCATTAATAGTTAAAGCCCAGAAAATGTTTGAGTAATAAGCTCTTCCTATAGTCTGGGCCACCTTGCTTTTGCCTCTCTTCTGCTGAGATAAAAGGACATTCTATTCTCATTCTGGAAGTAGAGAAACAGACCCAGACAGGCAAGGCATTGCAACACAATAGAGTGTTTTCACAGATAAAAAGACAAAGTTTTCACAAAACTGTTTTCATTTCTAACTCTGACAGTCAACGCCTCAGTGGCTTGGAACAATAGTCAGACTCTGTTCATCTGAAGTGCTGTTCTGATCAATACTATAGTTTGTATATTTGAAGTCCATCTTCTACATATTGGGTACTCAATTGTGTCAAGGTATTGTGCATGGCATTTGAACATTTTACTTCCTGCCTTTGTTGCAGGAAACCCATGAGGGTGGGATAGTACTTCACCGATGTTTTGTAGACAAGGAAACGGCGGCACAGTGGAATTAAATAAACGTGTCCTAAGTCACACAGCTGAAGAGGTGGTGTAATTGGATCCAATTTCAGGCTACTGAACAAAGGCAGTCAAGTCAAACTGGTAGTCGATGTATTCCCTACGTTACCATCAGGGAGTCCTTTTTTTAAAAGTGAGTTTCACTGAAGAATGTCCTTTGATGAGGCAGTAAAATTGATTATATTAAACTTCAACCCTGGTGCACATGCCTTTCAATATTCTGGGTGGTGACCCGGAAGACTGCACGGGGCGCTTTGGCAGCGTGCTCAAGTGTGATGGTTGTCTGAAGGAAAAGCACTTGTGTGATTGAATTGTGAGCCTCCGACTAGCTGCTTTTCCCATGAAGCACCATGTTATTCTTCTTTAAAGAAAAAGATTGGAAAACTGTGGTTGATCAGATTTGGGTATTTGGAATGAAATGAAACCAGACTTGAAAAAGAACAAAGTGATCCTGTAACTTCAAGAGAAACAACTGACACTATTTGTTGCCGATGATAAAACTGAAGCTTACAAGCAATTTTGAAAAACTTTTATTCATCAACAGGAGCATCAGTAGTGATATTAATGAATTTGATTGTTGCTATTGTGTAATGAAATGTGTCAACATTTGTAAGATCTGCATAACTAACTCAGTGAACCAGTATTTTCCAAGTATCAGTGCATGATGTTACAAAACCATGAATGGGCACTCTGTGATGTTCGCTGGTAAAAATATAAATAAATAATAAATAAATAAATGTCTTTACATTATATTCTATATAATAAAGAGCTAATATGCTAATTAGACCAAACAGCAGAATGACTGTCCGGATGACCTGCTGGACGAAGACAGGGCTGCGAGGGCCGAGGCAGCTGGGGTTGCAAGGGCTTAGCCCCTTGTACGAATTTCGTGCATCGGGCCTCTACTATGTATATAATATTCTTTTAAAAAAATACATTTTTATTGATTTCAGAGAGGAAGAAAGAGGGAGAGATAGAAACATCAATGATGAGAGAGAATCATTGATCAGCTGCCTCCTGCACACCCCCTACTGAGGACTGAGCCCACAACTCTGGGCATGTGCCCTTGACCGGAATTGAACCTGGGACCCTTCAGTCCACAGGCCGACTATATGTCCACTGAGCCAAACCAGCTAGGGTTGTATATAAAATTCTTGAACATTTAAAGAGTTTTATTCTATTACATATGTGTAAGAACTTATTTTGTTATAAACAGCTTTTAAACTTATCAAGTTCCAACTTCATCATATAATTTTTTTCTTTTGTTAAGTTGAAGAATTATGTTTATAGGCCCTGGCCAGGTGGCTCAGTTGGTTGGAGCATCGTCCTGTGCACCAAAACGTTGCAGGTTTGATTCCTGTTCAGGGCACATACCTAGGTTTTGGGCTTGATCCTGGTGGGGGCATGTACAGGAGGCAACTGATCAATTTTTCTCTCTCACATCGATATTGCTCTCTCTCTCTTTTTCCCTCTCTTAAAATCAGTAAAACATATCAGTGAGGTTTAAAAAAAGAATTACGTTGAAAGCCTTCCTCATGTTGAAATTTCTCTGCATTCTCAGAATAAGTATTTTTTAATGTTCAGAATGACCGAACTGTTAATATTTTATTTGAAATTTGTCTATCTGTGTTCATAAGAAAAATTGATCTCTACCTGTTTGGCAGTGAAGATTAATTTCATAAAATGAAGGTGTTATCTGTTCTTTAGAAATTTGGAAGAAAAAAGCTATAGGCAGGTAGACAGACACAAGCAGAGCAAGGGTGATGGGTCAGGTACAGAAGATCACCAGAGTGGAAAGCCCTGAATGCCTAGCAAGGAGCAACTGGGAAAACAAGAACCTCATCCCCAGGGTAATCTTTCGTCCCTAGCAAATCGCTTGCCAGGTGGTTTAGAGCCCCTCATCTTTTCATCCTTAAAGATAACATCTAGGCCTCAGTTGTATTTCAGCTCCAGGCCCAGAAAAGCAGCAAAACCAGACAAGTGACTCCATGGCTGCCTCAGGACCAGCTGCATTGACTAATGTCCCCCTGCCCTGGCACTGACGAATCCATGGAGACCATGAGCCTGAAAGAACGCATCTGGAAAACTGATGAATTTCCCTTGAGACCCTCCCCTGAGACCTCCCCTAAGATTCCCACCCGTAAGAGATGAATGTGCTCAGGATGAAGGACCCAGTCAGTGTGTGCGCTCCCCCAGGTGAGCATGCCCATGCATTTCCTTCCTCCTCCTCTCCTCTATGGGACCCCATGAGACTTGCAACCAGGGGAGCAATGGGCAGTGGCAGCTCGTCCTGGGCTAACATCCTGACCCTGTCCCCAAGGCTCCCTTTTCCCTGGCTTCCCAGTGGGCTAAAGCAGTCCGGCCTAGGCTCTCCTGTTGCTTCTTTCTTCTATGCCCTTCCCTGTGTCACTGTCCCAAGTATATTGTTGCTGAGGGCAGTAAATTCTTATTTACTTTGCTATACTTCGTCTCTTGGTTGAAATCTTTCCTTCAACAAGACAAGAACTGAGGTCTCCTTGTCTCGTAGGTAACAATAGTATCTTTTGCTTGGTGACTTTTAAAAAAATTCCCTGCAGTATAATACAACCAAGTGTGCAACTTTTCAGTTTCACGGGGACACGGCCACACACATTTGGTTACTGTCCATGGCTGCTTTTGAGCTTCAAGGCCAGAGTTGATAAGCTGTGACAGAGACCTATGGTTTACAGACCTGAAAATAATTACCGACTGGCCCTTGACATTTTGCTGACCTGTGCTTAAGAACCTTCAGATTTCCTCAAATTGACCCAGCTCCCTAGAATGGGTCCTTTAAAGGCTTTACTTGTGTTTATGAACTGGGATGCAAATTGACTGTTTTTAAAATTTTTTTAATGGTCTTGCCCAAGTAAATTTCTTGTTATAAATTTCCTTAAAGAAAAATATAAAGTATTTTTATAATTAATTACATTTAATTCATTTTTTTAAGTTTTAAAATGAAATAATGACTTTGTAAGCTTAGTATTTTTTATATGAATTTTAAAAATGATTTCCTAGCACCCCCTGCACAAATCAGTTCTTTCCTTTGGATAATTGGATGATTCACCCTCATCTTTGTCTGTCTGTGGGAAGCAACCACTTTCTTTTTTTATTATGATAAATGGAAAATGAAGCTTAGTGCTCCCATACTGGTTATACTGGTTCCTTGCCTTGCTAAGTAGGGAAAAATAGCCCCATGGGTGGGTGGGGAACCACAAGTTTCAAGTTATATCCTGCACTAAAATTAAAGAAAAAAAATGTGTACCTTCATTAAACTAGCAAGGAAAGAAACCAAGATTACAGAAAACTTTAATCAGATACTTAACATATTTAAGCCTCAATCAACCTTCTATTAGTATGTGGTATGCATAAGAAGAAGGAAGAGAACATATAATTCACATGGACACGAGGACAGGAAAACATAAGTGGCACTGAGCAAAAGCAGAGAAAGGGACTGAGAAAGGGCTCAAAGGGAGGCAAGACAGCTGACTGGAGGAAGTGTACAGACCAGCAGCGATTAGCAAAAAGAGGCTATGTTTGAAAACGAATAGGATTTTATAGTCAATGTTGACTTTAGGAGAAATTATTTGCCATTCAAAGATAGCAGTAGTAGATGATCAAAACTTTGAAAAAAAAAACATAACCTAGGGCATTACATGATGGTGGTGAGCAGAAATTGCTAAAACATATGCTCAATTCTTTATTTTTTAATTTATTTTCTTTCTTTATTGATTAAGGTATTAACTATGTGTCCATTGTCCCCCCCCCACTCATGCCCTCATCCCCCTGTTGTCTGTGTCCATTGGTTAGGCTTATATACATGCATACAGTCCTTTGGTTGATATCTTCCCCCCCTACCCCCACCCTCCCCTTTTTTCCCTCTGAGGTTTGAGCATCTGATCGATGCTTCTCTGTCTCTCGATCTGTTTTTGTTCATCAGTTATGTTGTTCATTATATTCCACAAATGAGTGAGATCATGTGATATTTATCTTTCTCTGACTGGCTTATTTCACTTAGCATAATACTCTCCAGGTCCATCCATGCTGTTGCAAATGGTAGAAGTTTCTTCCTTTTTATAGCAGCGTATTATTCCATTGTATAGCTGTACCACAGTTTTCTAATCCACTCATCTGCTGATGGGCACTTAGGCTGTTTCCAAATCTTAGCTATGGTAAATTGTGTTGCTATGAACATAGGGGTGCATATATCCTTTCTGATTGGTGTTTCTAGTTTCTTGGGATATATTCCTAGAAGTGGGATCAGTGAGTCAAATGGGAGTTCCATTTTTAGTTTCTTGAGGAAACTCCATACTGTTCTCCACAGTGGCTGCACCAGTCTGCATTCCCACCAGGAGTGCATGAGGGTTCCTTTTTCTCTGCATCCTCGCCATATGCTCAATTCTTTAGGAAAACAGGTTTTGCAGGAAGAAACTGGAGATTAAGAGTAAGATTCTACGATGGGTCCAACATTTTACATACTGCCTCTCCCTCTTCTTGGCAAGAACATCAGTGGTGATCATTGATCAGTAATAATTGATCAGTAATGATCATTATTATAATCATTTCTACCTTTGAGAATACGGAGGCTCAGGACACTGGCCACTTTGCCTAAACTTCACAGTTAGTCAAGATTCAAAGCTAAAATGAAATGTTTGTCCAATCTGTGCTAAAACAAAAGCAAAACCAAAATCCTAGATCGCATTGCTGCTCAAAAGAAATGCATTCAGAAGCTGAGGCGAGTGCAGCTGGAAGGATGTTTGGCAGACTTGGCCTGAGGAACCACTTCTGCTGTTTGTGAAAACAACACAGGGGTGGGGGTAGGGGAGGGGGGGATGGGGTGTGTGTGTGACCGGATTGCAGGAGGTGGAAGCCAGAGGAGCAGAGAAAGTCTGAGGCTGTGGGTGCAGGCCACTTCCTTAAACATCTGAGAGCAAAACATCATAGTAAGTGATCAATAACCATTTAATATTGACTTTTTCTTAATGCTTTTTTTAAAAAAAAAAATAATATCCAGAAAACAGGTCAGGTAATGGTCCCAACAAGGAAAGTGCTCATTCTCTAAAATGTTAGGTTTAAAAGTTACAATTTCTCAATTGTTGGTTTTTAAATCTCTCCCATATACTGGGTAATTCTCAAGAGGTTTTTTTTGTTGTTTTTTGTTTGTTTGTTTGTTTGTTTTTTTAATCAATGAACTGAAGTAGTGCTTCATTTCCCAGCACATACTCTGTTGGACCCTGTTGTCACGGCCTCCTGTGAACAACGAGCACAGACAACAAACAGCATCTTGGTGCAAGGTGCTAGTGTATTTTTGAGAGAACCTTTGCATTTCCTATGATGCCTGATATCAGAAACAGATTGAATAGAAATAGTTTAAAGTGAAGATAAAAAAGAAGGCATTAGTGAATTTGCTTCGGGGGGAAATTTTTCCTATTGATTTTGGGGGAGGGTTTCCTGCTGACATTCCCAGAGTTCACAGAATTGCCCATAATTTGCTATTAGTACTGACGATGCCGCCGAAGATGCTGCTGCTGCTGAATATTTTATAAGCGGGAGGAAGATGTCAGGTCTCCGTTTGGAGGGCTGCCAGGTCTAAATCTCTCACCTTGATGTTGTAGCTCCTCTCCACTTCTACTTTTTCAGCTGCTTGAGCATATCTCCATCTGAACGTCCCATTATTAACTTAATTCAACAAGTTCACACTCAAACTCAGTCTTTTTTTTTTAAATATATTTTATTGATATTTTACAGAGAGGAAGGGAGAGGGATAGTCAGAAGCATCGATCAGCCGCCTCCTGCACACCTCCCACTGGGGATGTGCCCGCAACCAAGGTACATGCCCTTGGCCAGAATCGAACCCGGGACCTTTCAGTCCACAGGCCGACGCTCTATCCACTGAGTCAAACCGGTTAGGGCTCAAACTCAGTCTTTCAGTCCTCAACTCTTCTTGTTGACCCCCTTCATTTTGCTAATAGGACCATTGATCTAGTTGCCCAGACTCAAACATAGAACTGCTATCAAAGGAGCCACTTTGATGAGGGATTCCTATCAGGCACTGTACTGCTAAGAGCTTAGAAGCATGAATTTTCACTTGTGTTTAGTAAGCAGAGGCTGTACCCCCACAGGCCCGTCGTAGCCCTCCCTTTGAGTAAGTGTTCTGTCTCCTGGGACTGGGCTGACTCTAAATCCCTGTGAGGTAGGTACCAGCATTATCATTACCTTAAGATGGAGAAGTTGTGGCTAAGTGAGGCTGGTAATTTGTTTAAGGTTACTTAACTAGTGACTGGGGCAGCAGGACTCAGACTTGAGACTGCAAACACCCAGAGCTCTACACCTTCAACCGCCTGTCCTGTTCCCTTAAAGTCACCTCTGAGCACCCTTCCCTTGTGCCTGATTGTGAAGACTGTGTCCCTACAGTGTTCGTGCAACTGCCCTGTTTTCCATTTCAATGTCACCACTCAGTTCAGCCTCTCATTGCCTCCCACTAGGACCTAGGTGGTCTTTCTGCTCTCTGCTGGTGGGTTTCTCTGAAGGAATCGCTTCATGACTACCATTAGCTGAACGAAAAGCCTTCGATGACTACCCGGGGTCAGAGCGTTGCTTTCTAACCCAGACATTCAGCTTACCACCCACGAGCCCTTCCCATCTTAGTTCTGACCACTTATCTTTATAAACACTATTTTTTACCTAGGCTGGACTTTTTCCTGTACTCAGATCTCCTCCGTCTGTTGAAATCTACTTCATGGTCTAGGTAAGTGCTACCTCCTTCATGAATCTTTTCCTGATTCCCTTATTACAATAAAGATATTCTGGAATTTTCTTATAAAGTCATATTCTAGCCTGAACTGTGGTCACTTGTGTACTCATCATCCCGATAGGATGCTGGTCCCTCGGGTTAAATGGTGTGATACTAGTGTCTTTGTGGTTGGTAGTTAGGAAGTATAGTGCCTTCCTATGATTCTTACTCAGAAAGTTCAGATGGACTAAATTTTATTGTTAGGTGCTGTCAGGATGTGTGGTCCATGTATTCAAGATCTTGTCAGTGTAGTAAGGGAAACAAAACTGTTGTTCAAAAAGCAGCTAGAGGATAATCAGGAGCTCCACTGTGAGAGCGATGAGAGGAGAATTGGAGGAAAATAATGGATGGAGAAGGATTTAGAGAAAAGGTGAGACCTGCATTTAATGCTGAAAAGTGAAGAAAGTTGCTGTAAGTGGAAGGGAAAGGCATAAGCAAAGGTAGAGATGGGTGTGGCGGAAGGATGGCACCTTAGGGACAACTATTGAGAAGGAAAAGTACCAGGGAAATTCAGGATGTTTCAGAGTCAAACCATTCCCTCAAATTTACAGTGACATTTCTTTTTAAAAAAATGTTTAATTTTTAAATTGATATATAATTGACATAATATCATGTAAGTTTCAGGTGTATGACATGTTGATTTGACACATTTATATATTGCAATGTGCTTACCACCATGGTGTTAGCTAACACATCCATCAAAATTTCTGACCACAAGGCTTTTTGTGATAACCAGCATTCTTCCCAGTTAGTCACAAGCAGTGAGTTTTTACTATATTTTTATAAGACTAGATAATTGCTAAAATTCATCATTGATGACCTGAATTACATACAGTAAATGGCAATATACTGGCAAACTGCTTCCTTTTTGCTTTTTAACAGCCATCATGTTTGTTGTTTATTTTTTTTTAATTGATTTCAGAGAAGAAGGGAGAGGGAGAGAGAAATAGAAACATCAATGATGAGAGAGAATCATTTCTTGGCTGCCGCCTGCCTGCCCCACACTGGAGATGGAACCAGCAACCTAAGCACGTGCCCCAACCAGGAATCGAACCATGACCTCCTGGTTCATAGGTCGACACTCAACCACTGAGCCATGCTGGCTGGGCACATAATGTTTTAAGGTTTGATTCCTAACACAGTCTGGGACAGATGGTAAGAAAATCTCATGGATGAAATTTTAGAACTACAAAAAAAAAAAGCGCCATTTTTATAATGGACTTTCTACATACTAAATAATTTCCTTCATTCTTATTTAGTCATGCAAAATTGCTCTATGATTGTTCCTGCTATTGTTCCAACAGGAGAGATGTTCTCAAATGTGTAATGAAAATATGAAGCTAATTTACTTACTGTTTTTATGATATAATCCAGATTCAAAACTGGTCTATGGAGATGGACAAATACTGGTTGTGATAAATTATTACACAGACATTTTCCCTCTAAGGCACTAACAGAAAAAATAACAAAAATCGACTAGTTCATTTTGAAAAGCTACCTCCAAAGCCAGAGAAGGCAAGAGATTTTAAAAGTAAATGTGTTTTGGGTGAAAAATGAGACATCGATACATTTTAAAACTATAAAGAACTGACTGTTTTCCCATTTGTTAAATTCTTTTTGGTATGAATTACACATCATTTTTTCCTTAGGATTACCGTGTTGCTAATTTTCTCCATATGTGTACAATTTGTCTTTGACCTTTAACTAATGTCCTCTGGGCAGTCCACTTACCATCCGAGAACAATGCCACAGCATCATTTTACACGCTGAAAGCTCCATAAAAACAAATGATCCATGGTACAAACTACATTAACCAGCAGAATAAGAAGCTATTTCAGCCCTATAAATTTTAGTGCCATCCATTGAAAACCACACTGGGTCACTTCTAAATTCATAAGAACAAAATAGTAAATACACATGCCTTATGTGTTAGCCTGCCGGCGATATATTTTGTGGGAAAGTTTGTTAGCTTAGGAAAACCTACTCAAAGGCACAGCGAGCAGTGTATACTTAAAAGCAGCGTCTCTTTCGAATACATGATTTTATGTATTACAAATACATTTACTATTAAGCATCATGCATATTTAATATCACAGCGATTACTTCAGTGCCTGAAAAAGGCTTTATTCACTTTATGGTTTCCATTATTGAAGAGCCAACATTGAGTTCTCCCACAATGCTGTGAAGTGCAGGCAGCCCACAAGAGCTTCTAGTTTTATCTAGCAGCCCCGCGGGACTACGATAATTGTTATGAAATCATTAATTCTACCTCAGCAGTTTCAACTGTCAGGTACATGTAACAATAATTGCAGTTAATGAATGCTGCTCAATTTATTAAGTAGAAAATGAAAGCCAGTATTCTTTTATATGCAGCACTGAGACACATTAACATTAGTCATTTGTGTACACCATGTTGAATATCCTACTGTCATTTATTGGTCAGGGTATGTAGCCATGTATTTCTTTTTAAAACTTCTCTTCCTTAAAAAACAATGCAGAAAATTCCAACTCTTTAATTGAAGAGTAATTAAAATAATTAGTACCAAAAGCAATATTTAATAAGACTCTATGTCTATGAAAAAAATCCAGCAGAACCAAGACTTAGTTCCTTCTTGAGATAAACAAGATTCTTTCTTGTGCCACCCTCCCCGCCCCCAACCTTTAAAAGAGTATAAAAAATTCCCAAATCTTCCAGTTGTTGAAGTATTAATATTTCCTTCTCAAACCTTTTGTCAGTAAAACTTTTGTGTACTTAGATACAGCCTATTTCTTGATTTAAAAGAAGTAATACTAGATTTCCTATTTTCAGTCACTCAAAGTAAACGGCATAGACATTTGCAAGAGCAAAGAGTGAAGAGTTTCTGAAAACATAAGATGCAAAGGTATCACTTTTAGGATTCCAGAGGCATCTACTCCCAATAAGTATGCTCTGGCCATGCCGAGGTCCAATGTGAACAATCACAATCAGCTTGTACCGTGGGATCATCAAGTCCTTGACCTGGGCTTTAATCACCTAGAATTTAAAAGGGAAAAATACAAAAAATGGTTCTCACTTAGCCACATTGAAACTTGAGTATTGTCCTTTGTCATAAATATAATGGATTTAATTTAAGAAAATAGCATGATCCATTGTAGATACTGTCACTAATTGTTGTAGAGCCATAACTATGATTTGCTTCAAGCACTGTCCTCATGAGAAAGGACATTTAGGGACAAAGTGACAGCACCAGCAATAAATGTACATTTTTCTCAGGCACATGAAAAAAAACTGTAATCCAGAAAACAGAATTTAATAGAGTTATTATATTCTTTGGAAAATTTATGTTAAGATGGCTTTCCTTCAAAGAATGTTGGCATTAGAGTTACATCATCTTGTTCATGTCTAATGAAGAGACCATAGGTCTGGAGTCTCCTCCAATATGACTAATCATAAATGCTCATTAAAGACTTCGTTATAAAAGAGCAAACAGAGGAAATCTGATAGAGTGCCAGCACTGCAGTCGATAAAAATAGAAATGAATGTGCTTAAATGAATTTAAAGGCCACAGTGTCTGTGTTTGATGGCCATCAAAGCTGCCTTGGGGAAGAGAAATGATCATTAAAATTTTTATCTTTCACAATAATTTAAAAAAATAAATGGGGCAGTTTTATACATTTTTTAAATGAAATACATGCAAATGATGCACGTAATGATTGTTTTAGACAAAGGCTCTCACACAGAGATAGAATATGACCTAATAAATATTTTAATAAAATAAAATATAAATAAGCATTTGTACTGCTACTGCAAATTAATTGCCTTCTTCAAAAAGTAGGGGGTTGTACTCTCTGCAAATATTCTAGTTACAGTTAACTCTTTAGGCAAATCACACATTACCTCAGAAATTGTCTTAGCCATCTGTCTACAGAGCTCTGGATCATATTGTTCTTCTTGTAGGTAGGTAGTTAACACATCTTTCAGAATATGATTGACGGTAACCACGGGAAAATGCTTGGTAGGACCTGAAAATACGACAAAATTTCTTCCTAAGAAGTCATTTTATTTATTTGTTTATATGTATGTATGTATTTATGTATTTATTGTTTTTAAGAATAGTTTATTGACTTTTTAGAGACAGAGGAAAGGAGAAGAGAGAAATATCAATATGTGAGCTTAACATCTATCAGCTGTCTCCTGCACTCCCCCTACTGGGGATCTAGCCAGCAACCTGGGCATGTGCCCTGACCACAATTGAACCGGCAACCATTGGGTGCATGGAAGGATGCCCAACCAACTGAGCCACACTGGCCTGGGCTAAGAAGTCATTTTATATCATACCCGCCCACCTCACAGGCTAATTAAGAGTACAGAACCATGGAGAGACATTTAATCTTCTGTGTGGCCTTCATTAAAGAAAAAATGGTAGTCTTAGGTTTCCAGTCAAGTTCTCTGGCAGAGAATAAGACAGTAGACTCATCCATTTGCCAGACAACCTAACGAGTGTGTTCAACCATCGAGGTTTGACACTGAAAAATATCCCCATTCCCAGTTCCCACTATTAATGACCTACGTCCAAGTCTCAACACAACACCTCTCTCCTGCTTCTGTCTACCTACCACACGGCAACTGGATGGGTCGTTCTAAATCCAAGATCTTTTTTTTTTTGCTGTTTACTATGTTCTCAGGGCCATTCTTTTTTTAAACCTCTATTGTTGAAAGTGTTACATATGTCCCCTTCCACCTCCCCATTGACCTCTTCCAACCCATATGAATTCATTGGTTAATCTCTTCCCCTCCCCCCCCACCTTCCCTCTGAGGTTTGACAGTTTGCTAGATGTTTCTATGTCTCTAGGTCTTAAGTCCCAGATCTTACCATGGTATTTCCCTTAGCAAGGTCTAACATTCAGCTCCCACCCTACCTGTAGCTTCTTCTTCCAACATCACAGGCTCTGCACGATCCTGCATCTGTCTTATAAAGCTGCTTGTACATTGTCTCTTGCTCTCTCTCGCGCGCGCTCTCTCTCGCTCTCTCTCTAGAACATCCTTTCCCATCATGTTCATCGAGAAATATCCACTAATGTGTTTCAAGGCCAGTTCAAAAATCTTCTCCAGGTGGCCTTCTTGCTCTCTTCCAATAAAAACCATCCCTCCCTTCTCTGCACTCCCAATGCACTGGGCCCCCACCACTATCTTGGCTCCTAGTCTACCTAACAGCTAAGGCACACCTGCCGTTCTCCCCAGTGAAATGAGAAGGTCGGCCAGAGTTTTATCCTCTTCAGAGTTGAATACAATGCTAATGGCATAAGAAATATTTAATTTATGATTTCTGAAATAAGACAGAATCAAACATTTAGAGCTAATAATCATGGTACAGATCATGGCTACTTTTACTGAGCATTTTCTACATGTCAGGCACTATGGTAAGAATGTCATATCTGTTACCTTATATAAACTTCCAGTAATCTCTGGCGTGAATCTTACTGTTATCTCCCTCTCACAGATGTGAAACAGAGGTTTAAATGCATTGTGTAAGTTGCCCGGAATCACACAGTGGCAGAGCTGGGATGTCCCATGTCTATCTGACTCAGGAGCTCATATTCTTAAACACAGTTAGTTCATGTTCAGATAAGGAGCTTCAGATGGGTCTTCTTTACCTGGCACTCCAGGAATCTTGCCTGTACCTCCTGGGAGTATTAACCTCATCGTCTTTCTGTCACTGTACAATGTGTACCATGTGCCCAGGGCCTGGGGTACAGGGGTTTGATCATTATTTGCTGAATTGATATGGATAAATGGATGAGATGAAGAATTATATCCAATTCTATTTGAATATTCATCAGTATCTTTTCAGAGTTTATTTTTAATGACTGTATCGGTCAGGGCCCAAGGGAACACACGACACACTAAAGTTAAGACAATTCCAGGAGGACTTAACAAAGAGACTCCTTTGAGAGGTCTGAGCAGGATGTAGGAAATCTCAAGGAAACTGCCCCTAGGTTAGTGAAAGTGAAGGTGTTACCCTCATCCTACCCGAGGCTTGAGGGATATGAGAAAGGAACTCTTCCTAGATCCTAGAAGAGGCACGTGGAGCAGGCTCCCTGGAGAGCAGTTATGTCCTTCTGTTGATGGATACAAACAGCCTGAGATGAACCCACAGGCAGAGTGGAGGGAAAAATACCCAGCTCACAGCCCTTCCACCCTGCGGCTTCCGACGGAACTTTCCCATTGGCTGAACTGAACCAGAAGGTTACAGCCCATGCTTGTAGCAGAGTTAGGTCACCCTCCTGAGGCTCAATAAATAGTATTTTCATTTTGATGATTGTATAGGAATTGTTCAATTAAATTTATATTCGTGTGGGAAATGCATCTGAACATGTAAAACAGGGACACCTGATACAATGAGTGTGATAATTAACCCTAATAGTTAGCCAGCAGGAATCTCTGTTCTACAAGACAGAGATAAGCAGTTATAAACCTGTGAAAGGTTGGTCTCGGTTACTCCTGCTTTATGGGCCTGTAGGCAAGCTCCTGGTACCATAGACCTCAGTGTCCCTTTCTGTGGATCTTTTCGATTTCTACTCATATATTCTAGTGAAATGAGGCTAAATTTGAGGTTGATTTTCCCCTTTCTATTTAAGAAAATTTAAAATGAACTGCCAGCTTAGACTAAATTAAGTAGATTACATCCTTTAGATCCATACCTCTCTCTTTCTCACTCCCTCTTATGAAGCACTCATATCACACATACCTTACGTTTGACCTACATCACCCACATGACACTTAATTTAGTCATGTGCTATGATGACCATATGCATGGCTCCCTTCAGAAAGTAGTAAACTCCTTCAGTGCAGAAGCCTGTCTGCCTAGTACACCTCCCTGCCATTGGGAACAGCGTCTCCCTTTCCAGGAACTGGTCCTCTTCCTACACTGACCACGTGGCTCTTTAGGATCTCCCAGGGCCTCCTTTGAGCCCAAGGCCAGGTCATGGTTGACTGGCCCAGAGGAAACACTTGCCCCAAGCCAGGCCAATTGGAGTCCTTTCTTGGGATTTTTAGTTCAAACTTGACGGGGAGTAGGAGAGGATCAGGCTCTTTCTGTGGCGAAGTTATGCTGTGTGATCCTAAGGAGCTGCTGGGGGCCAGCTTCTCACAGTGGGAAGGAATCCAGACACGGGGAGAGGAGGAGCCCACACAGTTTGGTGCTAGAGAGACAGACGTCTGGGGGCACTTGAGCCTGTTTCCAGTAGCTCCTGTTGGCCAGATGGACCGATGTCTTTTCTGCACTTTGGTTACTTTTTAAAAAGATCTCATTAACCAGATTCTATTGTGAAACAGAATGAGCTTTTCTCACTCCTTTGTGACGTCCCCTCTACAGCCACAATCATCATTGCCTTGCTCAGGCGGGGATGCTGAGATGCAAAGGGAAAGCGATTGTCAGTGTTCAGCTGTTGACTTTCAAAATCAGCTCCCCGAAGCTACTTTCAGAGTCAACCAATGTGAATGCCAAAGCTATTTCGTTCTTTCTTTTTTTTTTTTTTTTGAGAACTTTTTTTTTCTTTAGGAGGGAAACATTTTTTTTAGAAAAAAATCAAGGACCTGAAGAAGGTCTGATGGATAAAAAACAAAGAAAAAAGGGAAAACTTGTCCATAAAAATACAGAAGAGAAAATAGATAAAAATTTAGTCATTTAATATGTGTGTCTCAGTTTCCCCAAACTGAGATAATAATAATGACCAGATATATTAGGGTTAAATGAGTTGAACTTTTTAAAGTGCTTACAACAGTGCCTGCCACACACACACTCATTAGATATATGTTGTTGTTGTTACTACCTCATTCTGAGGAAGGAAAGGGAGTGCTGGTGCTGAGAAGGCAGCGAGATCAGTGAGGGTGTCAGTAGGGAAGGAGGGAGGCCTCCATGGGGTGGGGTGAAGTCTGAGCTGAGAGACTCATAGGCTGTCCAAGAACGCATCTGATGACAGGGCCTGATCTTCTCACAGAAGGTGAGCCCCAATGATGTCTCTCTCTCCCTCCATCTTAAAAGTCTACTCTCCATTATGTTGGCTTCATTCTCACGCAGGCTGTCTCAATGCGGCAGCAAATATGGCCACCAATGAGTCTCGTCTGACTTGCTGCTCAGTCAGTGTTTGTAAAGAATCAAGTACCTCTTTAATCATTGCTCCAAAAAGGACTGTGGAGAACTCATTCCATAATTAATAGGAAATTTTATTGGATGTCATAGGAGGCTTTTCTTCTCTGTGATCCAAGGTAAAGTCTTAGAGGCAGTCATTTTGAGAAGTAATAACATAATGAGTGGAGAAGCAATGTAAATACATTACTTCATTTAATTCTCATAGTATTCCTCTGATATGTGGACTATTATCCCTATTTATAGATGAAGAAACTGAGATTCGAGGATTTGAAATACCTTGCTTGAACACCATTTATTTAGGATTTGGCAAAACTAGTATTCAGATATATTGGATCCTATAGGCTGTATTTTTTCTATATGCATGTTTCAGTAATTAATTAATGAGCAAATGTAAATGGTGTTTCATTACAAGAAATATAGACATTTTACCATTCCCTTTTTTTTTGTTTCATTAATTTACATTCATGTTTCATCTCACTCTTGGTGGCTGTAATTACTCAGATAAAGGGAGGACAAACATGTTAACCATTTAAGATATGTTTAGGTGATACAAATATTTTTTGATAGAATGTGAAATATTAAACACAATAATGCTGGCGATTGACTGATCTCCCACCCCCCACTAATCTGGTCAGTATTGCCTTTTGTAGATATGAGAAAATCTTTACCAAGGCCCACAGAGTACCTTTTATATGCAAAATAAATCCAGAAATAAATAGAAGTAGAAATATGTTTTTGATTTTTAATAAGATGGCTAGTTGAATGCTTAAAAAATTGCCAAGCACAAAAGACTAATTATAGAAGATTAATTCACACAACATTTTGTAAGAATATGTGGAAAATACTATACATATTAAGGTATTTGGAAAATTTCTTTTCTACCCTCTTTTTTTTTAAATTAAATTTATTGGGGTGATGTAAATTTCAGGTGTGAATTTCTATGTTACAAGATCTGTATATTGCACTGTGTGCCCACCAACCAAAGTAAAATCATCTTTTATTACCATATATTAGCTACTTTTCTAACTTGGTTCAACAGCCAGTACTTCTAAAACTGATAGGACAATTTAGCCCATTTATTTGAAGAAATAAGTCATGAAAATAATATATCCCAGGAAGAAGAAACACAGGGCTTCATATTTCAACTCCTTTATCTTGTTGAAATTGGACTCAAACCCTTTCAGTATGCAGAACCCCAAATCATAGGCACAGAATGGCAAAGATCTTTCAGCTACTAGTGGGTGAAGACCTAACCCAAACTTAGCTTGCCTCGCTAAAAAGCCCAAGAGTACTTTGGACTTAGGATTCAAATGATGATGTTGGGATGTAATTCTCCCTTCTTAGGCTCCATGTGAGGGCAGGAGAGCAAAAGCTGCCATAGCCCCTACATTCTTTCAGGTTTCAGGGCCCGATCTGCTTCTTCAACAGCCAAACATTTTTCTGAATTGAATATCAAGGCTTTGATTGATTTGACCAATCGGAGGGTCTATGCCACCCCAGAATAAGTCACTAGTTCATCTGTGAGGTTAGGATCAGCTTCACCAGAATGTTAGGGACCCAAAGTAGTAATGATGCTCCCCACCCCCCACCCCCGCAAAACTGGGTAAGGTTCTGAGAAGAAGTATAAAAGTGCATTGGATGGCAGGAATATTCGTTGTCTACCACAGCATTATGAAAATACCAGTAGACTGACTAATTATGGAGCCTTGTAATCCACGTAGTCTTGGGGATTACTGTAGAAACCCGGCTCCAAGGCTTAATGGGATGCACGGATGGTCTGTAATTTTCACGAGGTTAACTGGCACAGATGGAACTGCTCCAGCCCATGGGGTCTTTCTTTGGTCACTGGTAAGTCTCTGCGGAATTTCTCTACAGCAGTAATTATATATGGATTCAGATAATAGTGGGCAGGCACGCACTGAGAGAAAACAAGTAGGCCTATAAGGAAACATGAATGGGAAAAGATATTCACTGTGGACTCCACTGGGAGTTTAGGGGCAGGTGCAAAGATCTTTGTTTTCAAAGATCTAAAACCTCAGTGTGAAGGGATAAACATCTCTGTCAACAGGGGACCCAGAATCATTTGCCTTTGCCTTCAAGGCTTTTTTCTCCACCTATCAACAGCATTGGTTGGTTTTGTTAGATAAAACTTGAATGCATAGCTCTTTTATTTCATATTTTATATATACACTTCATTTTAAGTAGATATAAAATAACTCCACAAGGTAATCCCCCCAAATACTCAATGGACTTCTTACTTCAGTAAGACACAATATTCATCAGTGCTGCCCAGTGAACTGCTTGGTGTTTAGCAACCACTGATAAAGAAAAGTGGACCCTCCAGAAGGGTAGGTAAGCGGTTCCGCATGAGCACAAGCAGACTCCCAGATGGGGTGAAGGGATCAAGTCCTGACCTGTCTCCACACAGGTGACCCTTCAAAATTCCAGATTTCTTTAAGATGAGCCTCCCCCAATCCCATTCCTCTCCATTGCCCCAGTCCTACCTCTTCCCGTGGAGGGGAGGGGAGCTGATCAGGACTCATGCAGCCTTAATCAGCTGTGAATCATGGGGGGTTGAGGAGCCTGCTAGGCTCAGCCCCTGGGAGTGAGGGGGCATTCCCTGAGATTCCTTGCTAGGAAAAGCTTGTCCCCTTGTCTTGCCAAGTTGCCCTCTGTCCAGCTATCTACATGGAGCCATACTGCTCCCCAGAGAGAAACCCTGCCCCCTCCCTCTCCCCCACATGAAGAACTGCAGCCTTTGTAGTGCAGAGATGGAGCTGTGGAGAACTCTTTGTAAGCAATTAAAGTTTGGGGTGATGACACTCAGAAAAGAAAAGAAAAGAAAAGGAAAGGAAAGGAAAGGAAAGAAAAGAAAAGAAAAGGAAAGGAAAGGAAAGGAAAGGAAAGGAAAGGAAAGGAAAGGAAAGGAAAGGAAAGGAAAGAGAAGAAAAGAAAGAAAAGAGAAGAGAAGAGGAAAGAAAAGGAAAGAAATTACAGCAGCATCAAATCACTCAGTTAAGATCCAATTACAGCAGCATCAAATCACTCAGTTAAGATCCCTTATATTGTATCTTCAATGGTAATTGAAGATAATGCTGGGTTATCAAATAGTAGTTTAAGTAAATATCACTCACAAAATTAGAAGTTTAACATAGAAGAGAGTGATAAAATAACACACCCAGCTGATAGGTGTTTTCCATCTGAACTGTAAGGCGAGAGGCAACATCGTGCTGGCTAGGTTCATCCATGTACGACACAGTACTCACACAGCTGGAAGCAAGGAAGAAAAGAAATGTCAGTAGTTATTACAACAATAACAACAAAGCACAGTGTTGCTTTCAGCA
This sequence comes from Myotis lucifugus, assembly GCF_000147115.1. NCBI lineage: Eukaryota > Metazoa > Chordata > Mammalia > Chiroptera > Vespertilionidae > Myotis > Myotis lucifugus. The sequence continues at coordinate 5,245,025 of NW_005871111.1, read as the reverse complement.
AAAATATCACACAGGTAAAATTTTCTCTAAAAAGTTTAAGCAAGTGCCAGGTAAATATCCTGGTGACATATTTAAAGCCGAAAACATTTGAGAGATGGAAACTTTAAGGCGTAAGAGGTTACTTGTGATTGTGATTGAATGCAATAGTGAATGAAGCCCAGTGCTGTGCCCAGGCATCTGATTATTAGCAAGTGTTCGTGGTTGGTCTGTCTGTGGGGTTGCCACTCGCATCACCACCACAGGTGCAAAGGCTCTCCTCCAAGTGGACAAAGCTCACAACAGGGGCTGGGGAACATACAGAAAACTTAACACGTTGGGAAACAACTCTATATATACATAGGGGGTTATAAAGAATGCACGATTGTAGGTACCTCACAAATCCCTTTAGTAGAAAAAAAGAAAAGCAAAAAACTCATCTACATGGTGAGAGAAACCACAATTCACCCAAACGATTGTAAATCAATAAGCATCAATCACCCTTTTCAACGTTCAGAAAGGGTTTAGGCTTGGTTACCAAGGCAATATAAGCTTCTCCAGGTGCTGAACAGGAGACCCAATCCGGAGGAGCCCCTAATGTCCCCCAGGCACTACTTAATTCAACTAAAGTCAGAGGAAATCCAACTGCCACTAATGGCAGCCTCAGAGTCTCTGCCCCAATTCTCTCCACCTGTGAAAATGGAGGTTAGCCAGATGTCATTTCAAAGGAGATTATATGATTGTGTGTGTGTGTGTGTGTGTGTGTGTGTTTTCAGAGTGACCACTTTGATAAGCAGGCTGTGTTTTTGCTTTCAATAAAAAAGAGATATTTGTCCTTAATCGTTGGAATTTTTTTCTTTCACGAGGAGTTTAAAATACTTAGTTCTCAGCTATTTGGAATCAGTGAGCTTCTTGCAAAGTGATATTTTAAGAAAATTATGGCTAATCTATTTTTTATAATCCTTTAATACAATACAATTTACACAATAAATTAAGGTTTACCAGGAAGGTGATGCAAGAAATTACGGCTGCTTTTTCACGACGGCTTTCTGGATTAGTGATTTAGTCCCTATTCTTGTAACACCTGCTGTCCTCAATTTGTTGCTCCCTTTGAAGTAGCACGCAACCTGCTTGGCTATGTGGGCTGCAGGTGTTGTGGGCAGTACTGCAGAAGACAGCTTCTGCTTAACGTTGCATAAGCCCCTTGATTCTAAGATAAGCCAGTCTGTCCCAATATAATAAATGCTACTTTTAACTTTTGCAAAACATTTCCTATAATGATCTTATCTTACCTTCACAATGCTCTTTTAAGTAAGTAAAAGAGTCATTATTCTACCCGGTTCAGAGACACAGGGAACAATGCAAAAGGCTTACTTTCCACACATAGGAAAGGCAGATGTATTTCAAATATCCTATACCCCTCAGTGACAAAATCTCACATATGATTGTATCTGACAGAATGAAAAAAGGGGTAATGACTACCTGAAAGATTAGTTACTGCCATTAACACTTACACAAACATAAGAAGGTATAATAAAATCCCTATTTCTTTTCTACTGAATACCATACTAAACACTCATAGAAAGGGAGTAGAGTTGTTACAAAACTCAGATTTGCAAAAGTTACACGTCTAAGACAAGAAAGCAAATAAGGATTTTGACAAACAGTCCTCATTATTGTTTGCAATCACCATGTTACTTACAAATTGATATTCAGTGCAGTTTAATATTTTCAGTACGAAATGGGTATCACAGGGAGCCTAGAAACCCCACTGGCTGAAGACTATGTGCAAATAGGAAGTTTTGCAATGACTTTTTTGATTAATGAAGATGGTTTTGTTAAGGCACCTCTCACCGTCACCAGAGAGGTGTTACGGGACAGCCCTCTGAGTCACTGGGAGAGGGCTGTCCCCAACCTCGATCCTTGTCTTCTCATACAAATGAATTTATAGGAGAGACCTTGACTGCCTTGTGAAAAGCCAATTTATCAAAGCAATTAAAGCATGCACCTTTATTGAAAAAACAGAGCAAGTAAGCAAACCTATACATCTGGCTTATGAAGAGCATACGGGCTCCCAGCTAATCTGAAGAGCACGTTGGGTGAGGGTTTGAGGCAGTATATACCCTCTTGTCTATAGGTTTCAAAATTCCTCTGCTGAATATTTTTGTATAGATTAAGTCTCAAAGTCTTTTTTTTTTTTTTTTTTTTACTTTGTTGTGACCTTCCCAGAATTCATGAGAAGCACCTGCCAACTTTATCTTGCCAAGCCTTGAGACTGCTGGCTTCTCTGCTTAGGGAGTAAAACTTCCCCTTCTTATTTTTCCTTTCCCCCCTTCCTCTCCCCCTTTCTGTATTCTTTCATTAGGGAGGTTTTTAACCATTTGCTCTCAAGTGTCTTGTTAGTTACAAGCTGGCTGCAAATTGCCTACACTCTTTGGCCTTGTTTTAACTTTCCTATCTCAGTTTCCCTATTTCTCCTGCCCCGGAATCTTGTAACAGTTTCATTCAGTGTCTTTTTATTCTCACAGTAATCATATGTATGATCATTGCATAGTCATTGTAAAAAGTTCAAAGCATAGAAAAGTCTAAAGAACAAAGTAAAATTACACAAAAAAGTACTAACCACACTGGTTATCTAACCATTGTTAACATTAAAAGAAATATTTTCAGATGTGATTTTACATATGTGATTACATGATCGATGTTGAGTTGTTTTTTCCCTTCTCAGAAATGTATCATGAATAATTTTCTATGTCAATGAATAGTAATCTACACGAATATTTTAAACACCAAGAGTGTATTTAACATATGAACATACTAAAATTTATTTAACTGTTTATTCTTTAAGTCATTTAGATTGTTTCCATTATTCTAATATTATAAAGAAAATTATAATGATCATAGTGGCAGGGACTGCCCTTTGCTTTCCAATGTTGTTCTTTCTTCCTTGGTCACAGAACCTTAAATTTGTAGGAACGTTTCTCTCTAAATTAAAGACAAATTTTTGGACTTCTTTGGTGCCATGTGGCTTGTGACATTAAGTGAAAGCTTTGGATGGAAATTCTGAAAGTTTTCTTAAAAGAACTAATTCAACCAAGAGGAGCCAGTGTGTGCCCTCCTTGATGACTGGAATATGGGTCTGATGGCGAGAGTTCAGCAGCTATCTTGGGTCTTGAGATGATCTTATGGATTATGGATCAGAAAAAAGAACGTCTAGATCCCTGAACTGCTCCCCTCCATACTTATGTAAGAGAAAAATGTATTTTGGTTTTGTTTAAGCCACTGTTTTAAAAATTATTATTATAAAAATTAGAGCTATAATTGATTCAAATTCTGATACAGAATTTGTTTCTTGGAATTGGGATGCTGCAAGTAATAGAGCACAAAACTTAGAGTTAGTTTTGTAAAGGAGACAGGGCTTTGGGGAGTGAGGTTTCAGATATTTTGCTGGAAATCCGGCATCCCGGATCATGCAGAGGGAAAATATTTAATTAGTCTATCAATTTCTGTACCTTGGATGGCTGACCATTTGTAAACCAAAACTATAACTGCATATACAATTAGAGGGAAATTATACTTAAAATGTTTACGGTATTTTTGGAACTGAAACCTGATAGTTCCAATACTAGAATGAGATGAGTTGAAAAAAGGGAGAGAGAAGAATAAGTTGAACAGAAGAAATAGAAAAAAGAAGGTATTTCTTGAAAAAAGACAAAATATTAAAAATGCTTGTAATCTGAGCAACTGACATTAAACTAGAATATGAACTCAGTAAATTTTTAGAAGTAAAAGAAATCCTATATTTGAAAGTTGGGAATTACCAATATTAATTCAGAATATTGACTTACACAAATATATATTTTTTCTTTTTATTTATTTATTCATTTTTAGAGAGAGAAAGGGTGAGAGAGAGAGAGAAAGAGAGAGAGAGAAGAAACATCAATTTGTTGTTCCACTTATTTATGCATTCATTGGCTGGTCCTTGTATAGCCCTGACTGGGGATCGAACCCACAACCTTGGCATGTCGGGAAAACACTCTAACCAACTGAGCTACTTGGCCAGGAACATACATGTTTTCAATTGATAAACAGCTTTACTCAAGCCCTTGGAAAATTTTATAGATAAAAATGTGAGATGTTTGAAGAGAAAACTTATTTTAATTACTAGTTCTGCATACACAGCACAATACATTTATTGAGTATATGTCACACCATTTCAAGTGGATGAATTTTAGTTGTCTATGACCAGACTTTGCCTAGTGTATCATACTAACTCTTCTAGAGTCATTGCAAAGGGAATGCTGTAGTTGATTTTGTTATTTATTTTTAAATTAAAAATTCTTTTATTGTTGAAAGTATTACATATATCCCCCTTTTCTCCCACTGGCCCCTTCTAACCCTCCTTCCTAGGCCTTCACCACCTGACAATATAGTGATTTTTTTAAAAAATAAGAACTTATTTTTATTTTATTTTTTAAAATACATTTTATTGATTTTTTTTTTTTTTTTTTTTTTTTTTTTTTTTTTTTTTTTATTTACTTACAGAGAGGAAGGAAGAGGGATAGAGTTAGAAACATCGATGAGAGAGAAACATCAATCAGCTGCCTCCTGCACACCCCCTACTGGGGATGTGCCCGCAACCAAGGTACATGCTCTTGACCAGAATCAAACCTGGGACCTTTCAGTCCGCAGGCCGACGCTCTATCCACTGAGCCAGACTGGTTAGGGCGTGATTTTGTTTTTTAAATGTAAAAAATGTTCTTGCTGTTTATGTTTATCATCAGCTTCTTGGCATGAATGGAGAAAAAATTTCAATTGGCAAAATATATACAAGGCAGATGTAAAGTTTTAGAAAGAAAGGTAGATTACTGGTAAATCTTGTGTAAACTGGTGAAAACACTGAAAAACTCAACTAACATTCTAGAGAGAAGAGTAACAATTTGTAATCCAATGCAAATTTCAGTTAATACTTGGAATCACATGTACTGTTGCTGAGGGCAGACTTGAAATTAACCTGGATGCAGAAATAGCTGCATAAAATTGGCCCACAGTAACAAAGTCACCTTTCAATATTGTACTTGAGACCCTGGAAACTTCCCATGCTAACTAACCCAGCAGCCTGTGTTCTGGTTACACAGAAAAGGGGCAAAAAAAATAAATAAATAAACAGCTAAGGCAGTGATGGCGAACCTATGACACACGTGTCAGAGGTGACACGCGAACTCATTTTTTTGGTTGATTTTTCTTTGTTAAATGGCATTTAAATATATAAAATAAATATCAAAAATATAAGTCTTTGTTTTACTATGGTTGCAAATATAAAAAAAATTTCTATATGTGACACGGCACCAGAGTTAAGTTAGGGTTTTTCAAAATGCTGACACACCGAGCTCAAAAGGTTCGCCATCACTGAGCTAAGGAGTTGGAATATATTTATTCTTCCATGAAATTCAGTTTCACTGAAAACATCTTACAAATTTACTTGCTGACCATTCCTTAAATTACACAGAATAAGTGCAAGGCATGTCTTATTGTTTTGGCTGTCAGAGATAGAAACAATGATTTCAATTAAATCTCACTAGTCACACATACCATGTAATTTTCATTGAGGAGTCATTCCCAGACATTTCACTGCCATTATTACTTAGATATTTTGAAAGTTCAGTAAGAGATAATATTTGAATGCACAGGCAGCCTTAAAGCCATTAATTTAGTAGATTAAGAAGGTCAGAATATCATCTCTTCTGTTACCATGAGATACCTGGAAATACCATATTTTGAAATCATGTGCTGCCTCCTAGTGGGGATATTTCAGAGCGCACAGAGAAAAAGAAGACTCCAGGGTATAAATTTGCACTCTCCACCCCTTCATCTTTCAACAAATATGCCCTGCCCAGAATGCACGGGCGAAGTGGGAAGTTCTTGCGGTACAAAGAAAGTCCCTGTGCTTGAGAAGGAAGACGTAGAAAACAAGATAAAATATGCATCGTTACGCCCTTACCTGAGAACTTCCTACCTCAAAGCTTCTATGGATAATTTTATGCATGGTATGCTTACAGCAAAAGCATACCTACTCTTCCCCTGCCAGGAGAAGGTATAAGTTGCTTGATAAGGTAATTTAGTTTTATGGCCATTTAATTTATAGCAAGTTTGCTGGATTTTTATGTAGTTTTAAGATAGGGTTGTGCTATTATGCTACCAGTGCATTCCAGTGAAGAGCTGTGGGATCCATACTCAAAGTTCTCATAGCACGACATCACTGCAATTTTGGTTTGAGGCAAAAGAGAGACTCTCATCACCAACGTTAGGCCTGGCCTACTAGTTGAACTAGTGGACTCAGAGATAACAAGCCCGGATAGCATGTCACATGATCCCGGGAAAGTAACCTAACCTCGGGTTTCAATTTCCATTTTAAGAACGTGAGAGTGGCACATCGGTTCAAATACTGTTTGAGGCTGCCAAAGGCTGAGCTTCCAACAAGAAAGGTGCCATTGTAAATACCTGCTCTTACCCATGGGTGGGAAACAAGGTTCTGGTGAATGAAGAGCTCGTTAATGCAAGTCACACATAGGTAGCCAATTTTCAGGAAATGAGAATACTTGACCATAAACAAAAGCCCATTTTGCCACTTCCTAATTCTGTAGCTTTGGAGGCTCAGCTTCTCGAAGCATCTGTTTCTTCATTTGCCAACTGGAGATGACAATAGCATTTATCTTATAGAGCAGGGGTTGGCAAACATTTCTGTAAAATTCCATATAGCAATTTTTTTTTGGCTTTGTGGGACCTATTTCCATTGCAACTACTCAACTCTGTAGTTCTAGTGGGGAAGCAGCCAGAGGCAATACATACATAAAAAGTCATGGATATGTTCCAATGAAAAATTATTTATAAATACTGAAATTTGGGTTTCTTATAATTTTCACATGACAAAAATATTACTCTCCTTTTAATTTTTTTAACCATGTAATAACCATACTTAACTAGGGCCATACAAAAACAGGTAGCAGGTTGAACTTGGCCCTTGGGCCATAGTTTGCCATTCTCTGTAATATACCTTCTATAAGACTTAAGTGAGGTTATAGTGAGGGCTCAACAAATGTCAGCTAGTATCACCCTTATTACTATTAATTGTTGAAGTGAAATGTAAAGTATGATGACAACTATGTATGTATGTATAGAAATAAATGTGATGTGTTAACAGTTAGGATATTGAGATAGTAAAATCCAGCTTAAAAAGTTTCTTTTTTAAAAAAGAAAGCATAAAATCACATTAGAATTAAATATAATTTAAATAAAAACACACAACCCTAAAAACTGTTAACAATAATTATATTGAATATAAATTCTATTGATTTTTTTTTAAGAGAGAGTGGAAGAGAGCGGGAAAGACAGAGAGAAATATGGATGCGAGAGAAACACATCAATTGGTTGCAACTAAAGTACGTGTGGGGAGAAGCCTGCAACCGAGGATGTGTCCTTGACTGGGATCAAACCCAGGTCCCTTCCGTCCACAGGCCAATACTCTATCCACTGAGCCAAACCGGCTAGGGCTATGCATTCTATCATCCTTTCACAATTCAGAGGGCTCTTTGGGTATTCATTATGCCAGGGGATCAATGTTAGGCATTGGTTACCACTGTATGAGACTGTAGACATAAAAACCAAGGCTGCAGGGTTAAATCTATGCAGACCTTATACCACACCTAAGAACCTGCTTTCCCAGTAGATCTACATTCTACTCTTTTTTGCCCGCCTTATCTGTGTGTTTATTGCTATAAACACATAGATAAGGCCACAATCTAATGAGCGAGATAGACAAACAGACAAACAAACAAACAAACATGCCCAATACAGTACCATGTACAAGGGGAAAGCAGCAGGAACAGAAAGGACGAGCGTCCAACAGAGTCTGGAAGTGGAAGTGGCTGTAGTTGGATTGTTAGAGAGAGCTTCCTGGAGAGATAGACGGAGATGGAGATAAATCCTGAAGGAGGAGAAGGAAGCCAGAGTGTAAGAAGAATATTCCTGATAAGGGTGCCCCATGGGAAAGGAACGTAAGGCAATGGCTGGAGGCGAGACAGAGCACTGAGGGATGATAGACATGGGAGGTGAGTATGGCTGGAGCATAGACGCTAGCAGGACAGTGGGGAAGATGGTGCTAGAGAAATAGACAAAGGTCTGTAGACCCTATGTCAGCGACTTCCTTCTTGTGTGGCACAAGAATGTTTAAAATAAGCAATATCTGACTATTTACACAGGGCACTGACCTCTTTTCCCCTAGATTGTCAAATAAAAAAATAACAGTTAACACAATAACCATCTGGTGTGAATGAATAAAAATTAAACCTATTTTTTTGGGTCAGATCAGCAAAAACATATTTTTTTGGTGTGCTGACGAATTTAATAATTAGTTTATGTGTACATGAGATGAAAAAGGTTGAAAGTCACTGCCATATGCCATCCTCATGATTTAGGACTGTATCCTAGTCATTAAATCATCACTTGACTTGTAAGCGGCAGTTATTTCACAGTAAAATGATAAAAATCATGTCCACCTGTAGGAGTGATGCTGGGGGGCGGAAAAGAGATAGTGTGTTAGGTCCACAGTATACTTCAGGATATACTTTATACTACTGAAACTGATCTATTAAAATTGTTTTGAAATAATTTTCAGATGAAAGGTATATGCTTTTCCATAAAGCACTGCAATTTCAAAACAATGTCTGCATTTCATAGCCTCTAAGCCTTCAGAATTTTTCTACGAGCTGACGATGGATTTCATGGAGTATCACCATGCAGTCTAGTCTAAGACAGGGATGAAGACAATGAAATTGCGCAGGAGTTAGAGCTGGGGAGGTTGCCTCCTAAATGGCTCTGCATTGCAAGGCCATGTGGCAGCTATTCATTTGCTCTTCAAGAAAAAGTGTAGATAGAGGATCATTCTGAATGTTTTGTTTGAGAGTTCAAATTCCTACTTCAACATATATCAAAATAATTATCACTTAAATGTATTTGTTAGTGAGAAATCGATTCTAATGTGTTGATAAAACTATTTTTGGATTTGTGTTGCTTTTAGTTTGTGTTTATACTTCAATAAAAAAGAGTGATCTCTAATTCTTCAAATTTGGCCATTCTCTGATTCTCTATGACTTTCTAATTTGCTTTGAAAGGAAAGAGGTAAATGAAGTATGTAAATAGGGATAACAGTTTAGTCCAGGGGTCCTCAAACTACGGCCCGTGGGCCACATGCAAATACAAATATTGTATTTGTTCCTGTTTTGTTTTTTTTACTTCAAAATAAGATATGTGCAGTGTGCATAGGAATTTGTTCATAGTTTTTTTTAAAACTATAGTCCAGCCCTCCAACGGTCTGAGGGACAGTGAACTGGCCCCCTGTTTAAAAAGTTTGAGGACCCCTGGTTTAGTCTTTGGATGAGAAAAGTTGTTTTTTTTTATTAATCATGGGAACATGATTTATGTCAGATTATAATAAATATTTTCTTAAAAAATGAATTTAAGCTAACAATTATTTAAAAATAAATAATTGAAAGAACTCTTATGAACTCTTATACATAAATATTGGAAATAGCAGCCCAAATGCCTAGGGTCAGAAGCAAAAGTTACAGAGGTTAATTATTCTCCCAGCTTTACTCCTGTCATGCTAAGACTGCGATTCCTTTGTATTTCTTATCTGTAAAAGAGAGATTGTGCTCGTAATCCACAAATATCCAGGGTTGGAAAGTGTAATTTTATTTATTTGTTTTTTAAATTAAATCTTTATTGTTGAAAGTATTACATATGTTCCCTTCTTCACCCTTACCCTACTCCCCTCCCACTCCTCCGCCCCCTGCCCCAGGCCTTCATCATCCTAATGTCTGTGTCCAAAGGTTATGCATATACGCATACAAGTTTGGAAAGTAGAATCCTATATAATAAAAGCCTAATATGCTAAGTGTCCATTCGTCCAGTCAGCTATTCAACCAATCAAAGCATAATATGCTAATGAATGCTAAGACTGCTCAACCGCTCGCTATGATGTGCACTGACCACCAGGGGGCAGATGCTTTGACTGGTAGGTTAGCTTGCTGCTGGGGTCTGGCAGATCGGAACTGAGCAAGATGGGCCAGACATGCCCTGGAGCCCTCCTGTGGTCCTTCCCTGACTGGCCAACCTCCTGCATCCCTCCCTGGCCTCAGCCTGGCCTGCACCCTTTCACAATCCAGGCTGAGGACCCCCCCCCCCCCCGAGTGCATGAATTTTGTTCACCGGACCTCTAGTTTTAAGTAAATGCATTGATACATTCTGAGAGTAGGAAGATTTGGTTTCAGAATTCTAATGTAAATCTATCCCAGTTCTTATGGTCTTTGTTCCACAGGACACACTAGCTCCTGTTGCTCAACCACAGGGATTAATTACTACACCACCTCCTTCAATTCTATGAGACTGTTAAGAAAGAAAGGCTGTCATATAAGTTAATTGACCTCTGCACTGAATAATTTGCTTTGTTTTCTTCCCAATGGCAGTCAAATAGAAATGCCATGAAAATATAAAAAATTGATTTATCTCTTTAGGAGACCAAATGCAATATGCAGCAAGAGCCAAAACAATAAAAAATACTTATTACCCTTTGACCCACTAATTCTACTTCTGGGAAGAAAGCAAACAGAGGCATTATACAGTAGAAAAGAAAAATAATGGAAACAAACTGAAAGTGACCAGAATTATAAACTGACAAAGTATTATGCAGCCATTTATAAGGACACAAACAATGGTTGTGAAATACATTATAAAATTTGTATAAAATAATGCTAAATACATTGTATATGTATATATTGATTGCAAAAGTGCTTAAACTATGAATTTATATAATATTGAAGATGGGAATTCACGAGGCATGTAGGAAGTATCTGGTCTACATTGTATATGGTGTTCTTTTGAGTAGATGATTTTTTGGGGTAGTCTTTGAAACAGTAAAAAATGCTGCTGGGAACAACATATCACTTATGTTTCCTCAGTTTCTTTCTCTTTCTTTTTAAAAAATATGCCTCCCGCCCTAACCGGTTTGGCTCAGTGGATAGAGCGTCGGCCTGCGGACTGAAGGGTCGTGGGTTCGATTCCAGTCAAGGGCATGTACCTTGGTTGTGGACACATCCCCAATAGGGGGTGTGCAAGAGGCAGCTGATCGATGTTTCTCTCGCATCGATGTTTCTAACTCTCTATCCCTCTCCCTTCCTCTCTGTAAAACATCAATAAAATATATTTAAGAAAAATATATGCCTCCCAAAGATGACCTGAACCTTGTACTTGTCCATTTTCTCTCTTTTTACTTCCCAAAGGAAATGTTTTCTTTTCCCCTGATAAACATGAACCTGTTAATTCAGTAATTGAACTTAAGATATTAGACTTTCAGTTACTCACTCTTTGATGCGCCTATGATGTTCCTTCTGCCGGAACTCATGGCTACTTAGAGAAGACACACTCCCCCCTTTCTTCAAGGAATGAGCCATTCTGTCATTAGCAATGTCTGCCATCATCATAACCTATGGAAGAAAACATCTGTTAAAACAACAGACGAAAGATCTGAAACCATTTTAGTCTCACTCAGATATTCATTCTAAATAAAGTACACAGATACTTTGTCTACCATTTTTGAACAGAGAAGTGGGGTTTCTTTAAGAGTGATTTTTAATGTATGATGTTATTCTGGTCAGTTCGACTGGAGATATGATAATGCTGATAACTTTTATTTATGCAGTAGTATACTTACTCCACATAAGCAGATATTAAACTGCAGCACATTGCTTAACTACTGTTACTTTAAAACTTAAAATTAATTGTCTTCCCCAAAGGGTATTTTTTCCCCCAGGCAACCAGAACTTAACTGTTTGTAAAAAACAAACAGAACTTAACTTTTAACTCAGTAATTTATTGGAACACCTACCCCTTCACAAATGCTTGTTTAAACGCTGGTAGTAGGAACGGACTTCCCGGAACTTAGACGATAACTCTACTGCCCTACTGCCTATGTACCAATTTAGATATTCATTTACATTATTTTATACTCTGTAAACCTGAGAGCCCTAGCAAGGAGACACTGTGCCAGACACTAACACTGGCAGTTGAGTGGCTGGGGCTGACAAGAACATCACCTCAAACCAGTGTATCAGTGACAGGACAGAGACAAAACGCACTGAAGGGCACACAAATATGGCAGAGGTGTACTGTGTGTTGGGAAGAGAGGCGGCGGTGTATATGTGTGTGTGATTGTGTGCCTGTGTATGAGGGTGCATTCATGAGTGTGAGCATCTATGTGTAGGTACCTGTGAGTGTTTCTCTCTGTGGGCATGTGCCTGTGTGTGAGCTCGAGTCCTCGTGAGTGTGTGAGGCTGCATCAGTGAGAGTGTCTGTGTACATGAATGTAAGCATGTGCCTGTGTGTACCTGTGTGCATCTGTGTGTACATATGTGTGAATGAGTGATTTTCGGGGTGTACCTGAGTAAGTGGCTTTGTGAGTGTGTGTGAACCTTTGTGTGTAACGCGTCTACGTACGGAATGTGTGTGTGAGCTGAGTGCGAGCATCTGTGTGTGCGCATGTCTGTGGAGTGTCCATGTGTGTAGACAGGGCTCACTGAGACTGATGAAGTGGC